>NC_080673.1:75263320-75568162 GCF_030445035.2 Dasypus novemcinctus | reverse complement strand
CATCATTATGTTCATTAGAATGAATAAAATATATTTGGGAACAAAGGAAGTGCACACAATTTTCTTAATAGTTTATCTTAAAGTGAAATGCATAAAAAATATTAGATAATTTTTTAGTCTTCCTCTGACTCTAAATCAAAAACATTAAAAAGCATGAACAAATAGTAACTCACCACCTCAGTAATATATTCTTTCAACAAAGTAGAACCCTGCCATGTTAATGTAATAAGCTGAATACTGTATTTTAGGTTTTAGAGAGTAGTGAAAGACTTGTTTTTGTTACATGCTTATTGTGTTGATTTCTTGCAAGAGTTGGGGGAATGGAGGAGGTGAGCAGAGTAATTGTTTTATTGACATAAACTATAGGAATTCCAATTTATAAAATGGGCAAATTCGTGTGAAGATTATACTAGTAGTGAGTGTACTTGGATATAATTAGCATTTCATATTTTTTAAAAGAGATGAATATTAAACAAAGAAATAAGGAATGGTAGGATTATGTTTTGGGATTTTTTTTTACAGGTCGTTTTTAAAATGTGACTTGGAAAAAAGTTTGGTCAGTGAAATCTCTTCTTCAGGTGATAATGTGTTTTTGAAAATGCAGTCAAATCTTTCAAGGACAATCTATAGGAAGAGATTCAGAAGTAGATAGGATCTAGACCAGTTTCATTAAAATGTATTTAAAATAATTATATAAGCCATTTGAAATTTGAAGGGCTCCATTTTCCCATTAAAACCTAGATAGCAGGGAGTGGATGTGGCTTAGTGGTTGAGTACCTGCTTCCCACATACTAGGTCCTGAGTTTAATCCCTGGTACCTCCTAAAAAAACAAAAAGCCTGGGTAGCATTTGGTCATACTTGTAGGAGAATAGTAGGAAAATTGCCATCCTGAATTCAGGCTAATGATTGCTCCAACCCAGCATTAACTTAGTTTTTTTTTGAAATTCTATGCCATGTTTTGGGATAGAAGTCCTAAAAGTTTTCTACCACTTTTTTTTTTTTAACTTGGCCTCAATTTGTACTACTCATATTCCAAAGGATTTTCTTTTCAGTCTAACATTCTTTGACTTGATAAAGAAATCTAGGTTTCTTTTCACTCAAATATCACATCTAATTCTCTCTTAATTTATAATTTGCATGTGAAGCATTGGTACCAGATGGTTAAAGTATATAAGTTAGATTTTAAAGTAATTGGCAATATCTTAAAAAACAGTATAATGGAAATTATTACTTAATAATAAATTTATCCTTTCTCCCAAAATAAGTTGTATTTCTAAGTTGGAATGATTTTTTTTCTTTTCAAAATAAGGAATAGCTGAAATTTTATACCAAAGTACCTAGGAAAGGAATAGCAAGTCCAAATTCAGTAAATTGAATACCAATTTAAGATTCAGAGTGCATTAAGAAAGAATGAATTAAATTTCCTTTAAGATGTGTGCTGTCAGGTTTATATTGATACTTGGTTTCTGTTACAGATTACTGAGAAAGTATCTTAGGTCTTTCCTTAGAGTTTACTTTGTTTAAAAGTTCTTTCAAGGATAGTATGTCCTTTACTGTTCAAAATTGTTGAATTTAATTAACCTCTTTTTTGAAGCTGACCTTATTAAAGCTAAGTGATAGAAAATGTTTCAAATTTAAAGTCATATGAAATGTTCTGATCATAGATCCCTGACTTTCTGAGATTGCCATCATGGCAGCCAGTCATTTTCTCTCATAAAATACTCTTTATCAAAGATCAAGAGAGGACTGATGAATAATGATTCTGACCTAATGCAGCAGTTTTTAGTTATTAAAAATGATTTTTAATCATTTGCAATCTTTAAGTGTCATTTACTTATGGTGGTAAGAAATGTCATAGCATCCTGTATATTAGTGGAAAGCCAACTAGACTTTCAGAGTTGGCCAGGCATTGTCCCTCAGGTAAATCACATGCAGAATGTGAAGGTAAAGCTGCAGTTAAATTGTTAAAATCATAGAATAAGATTTTGTAAGATATGGAATATATCTTAGAAGTCATTTAAGGTGGCTCTTTTATTTTGCTGATTAGGAACTGAGATTTAGGCTAGTAATCCTATTTTGTAGTTAGATAAGAATCTGTGGGTAGAAATTGTAATGCAATATTTAATTACAAGCATGTTTTTATTAAAAACTATTTTGGGGTGACTTGTGCAGGTGTAGTTCCAGATGGCACCTATGAAGTATGTTCAAGGACTACAGGACAAGCAGCAGCAGGTGAGTTCACATACAGTATTACTTTTCATACTTATGTTAGGAGAATCCTGCCTTGATTTTAATGGTCTGAGGGTCTTTTAGTTTAAGCTACTCCTGGTATCCCCTGTTTTTCAAACTATTTTACAGTAGTTTCCACATATATTTATCTATTGAACAATTATTAATCAGATACCTACTCTGTACAAATTATACTACAAAATGCTTTGAGAAAAACAAAGATGGATATACTTTATACCCTCAATAAATTTAAATTCTGATAACACAGTTAAGGCATATTCAGAAAAATTGTACTGGAATAAGTGATAAATATAATAAATTACAAATTCCAATTGCTATTGAAATTTGGAGGGAAGGAAATTTCTGAATATTGGAGGATACAGGGATCAGAACTTCATTGGAGAATGAGCATTTAAATAGGAACTTGAAGGATGAATAAAGCATTGCTCAAGCGAAAACTGGAAGGCGTGGATCAGTTAAAATACAGAGAACAGCATCAATCATAATGTCAGAGCACAGTATCTAGTCAGAGTTGTCCAATTTGGCTTAAAGAGAATTATGTGGAAAATAAGATGAGAAAAATCATAAATGCCAAACTAAGGAGTTTGGACTTGATTTTGGTGAGCAGTGGGAAGCCACTGAATGTTTCTGAAAAAAGAGGGCAGGTGGTGACACTATCAAAGGGGACACTTTCAAAGATGGGAGGGGAAAAAAATCTTAAGGTAATCATACAAGTAGTAATGACTTGACTAAGATGATAGCACAACATAATTTATTTCACTTGGTATAAAATTGGACAAGGTACGCTAAAAGGAAATATTTTAGATCTTTTTTTTTAAAGATTTATTTTTTATTTATTTCTCTCCCCCCCACACCAGTTGTCTGCTCTCTTTGTCCATTTGCTGTGTGTTCTTCTATGACCGCTTCTATCCTTATCAGCGGCACCAGGAATCTGTGTTTCTTTTTGTTGCATCATCTTGTTGTGTCACCTCTCCATGTGTGCAGTGCCATTCTTGGGCAGGCTGCACTTCCTTTCATGCTGAGTGGCTCTCCTTAGGGGCACACTCCTTGCGCTTGGGGCTCTCCTACGCGGGGGACACTGCTGCATGGCATGGCACTCCTTGCGTGCATCAGCACTGTGCATGGGCCAGCTCCATACCGGTCAAGGAGGCCCGGAGTTTGAACCGCAGACCTCCCATGTGGTAGGCGGATGCCCTATCCATTGGGCCAAGCCTGCTTCCCATTTAAGATCTTTTAAATGTTAAAGAAGGTGCATTAGTCAGCCAAAGAGATGCTGATGCAAAGTACCAGAAATCTGTTGGCTTTTATAAATGGTATTTATTTGGGGTAAAAGCCTTACAGTTACAAGGCCCTAAAGAGTCCAGCTCAAGGTTGCTTTCTCACCAAAGTCAGTTGCCACATGTTGAAACAAGATGGTTGATATACTCTGCCTGGTCTCTCAGGACCTTCTCAGCTGCTCAGATGTTCTGTTCTCCTCAGCTGCAAACTATCAGGTAAATGGCTCATCTCTCTTCCCCGGACTTTAGCTGTTTGAGCCTTCTCTTTTCTGTCACATGGCAGGGCTGAAATGACCACGTTCTCCTCATAGAAATGTGTCTTCTTGAGTGAGTATCTGTTATATCAGCCCACCAAGTGGGCAGGGACTCAGCCTGAGTCACGCCCTACTGATAAGGTCGAATCAAAGCCTTAAATTGATTTTATCAAATAAACTTAAAACCTTTGAATTTAATGCAATCAAAGTATATCATGTCCAGAATAGATTAGTTTACAAACATTATCTTTCTTTCTTTTGGGATTCATAAATAATCTCAGACTTCCACACTGTACCCTAAATCCCAAAAAAAAATTACAATATCATAAAAAATCTTAAATTTTATCAGTAGCAATGCCAAGACAAAATCACATCACAGTCAGTTATAGAAATATGGTTTATCTTGGGACAAAATCTGCTCTGGCTGTAGATCTGTGAAACTTACAAAACAAGTTATCTGCTTCCAATACACAGGGGGACAAATATAGGATAAACATTTGCATTACCACAAGGAGAATTTGGAAGGGAAACGTGTCACTGGTCCCCAACAGTTCCAAAAATCTACAGGACATACTTTATTAGATTTGAAAGTTTGAGAGTCATTATTAAGATGATGGTTTCTTCTCCTTGGGCTTCATAGGGGCCCACCCTTTCCACAGGCTTGCCCAACGGCCATTTTCTTGGTTCCATCCTCATCAAGCATCTGGGTGGCGATCAAGCTCCAGACCTAACCCTCCAAGAACATTGGGGTGATAGCCACACTTTCCCCAGTCCCTGGGGTACAGTCTCAACCCCCTTAGTACAATGAGGTGGCAGCAGCATTCTTCCTAATCTCTGGCATACAGGCTCAACCTCCTCAGAACAGTGAAGTGGCAACCTGGCCTTCCCTAATCTATGGGAAATAGGCCTCCTTTCTCAGAGCCATGGGGTGATGACCTCATACTCCCCAACCTATGTGGAACAGGTACACACCTCTCAGAGCAATGGGGTGGCAACCTCACACTCCCAAACCTATGGGGAATGTGCTCCACCCTCTCTGTAGCTTGGAGCGGCAAAACTCCCCCTGAATAATGGGCTGGAACATCCACCCTCTTCAAATGCCAGGGCAAACTCACCCTTTCCATATACATGGGTAGGGTCCCTCTCTTGGCCCAAAGGAGATGTCTTAATTCCAAATTTCAGCTTCCATGGAATTCCTCTTAAAGCTGTTTTTCCTTCCCTCTCTCCCCTCCATGTGTTTTTTAGGCTGACAGTGGTTTTGTTCATATAGCTCTCACAAAAAGCTTGTTGGTTTAGCATGTAGGAAGCAGAGGTCCAAGCCATCAGACAGTAAGATTTTCTACAAGTCTTTCCTAGATAACTGCATTTTTAATCCTGACTTATAGGTTCCAAGTTTAGTTAATTCCTCAAATGGGGCACTGTCATCTGGGGGCTTGATTTCCCAAATCAGTTTCTGGTTTCTTTGTGCCCAACAATTCAGTTCTCAGCTTATCTCTTTGCTCTAACATTTGCTATAAGCTGCAAGGAGAAGCCAAGCCACATTCTCCAAGTGTACTTTGGAAAGCTCTTCAGCTAAATGCCCAAGGTTACCTTTTCAAATTCTGCCTTCTGTATAATATCAGAAATCAATCTTGTGTAATTCTCTGCAACTTTAAAACACAGTTCACCCTTCCTCCAGTTGTCGCCAATAATAGTTTCATCATTTGCTTCTGAGGCCTTATCAGAAATAACTTTAGGCTTCCAATTCCTACCAGCAGTCTCTTCAAAGCAATCTAGGCGTTTTCCATCAAGCATATTATGATTCCTCCAAAAATTACCCCTTATCCATTTATAAAATTTTTCCAGCATTTTTGGTAATTGCCTCAGACTGTACCCCACTTCTGGTACCAAATTCAGAGAGGAAGATACTGATTAAGGTTAGTAGATTTCCTTTCTCCCCTTAATATCTCCTCTTCCTTTCCCAAGGTTAGCCTCCGTGTTTATCCTAAATAAGTTAACCTCAGAAAACAGCAAGATCTACAGTCCCTACTGGCAGAGAACATGAGGAAAACATGAAAACTTGAGGAAATGTCCGGCAGCAATGTTAGAAGGGAAAGGGAATGACTGAGCAAACACGTATTGGTGAAGAGGTCACGTAAAAGTCTTTGTTGGGACTCTTGTTTATATTTGATGATAACCCACTGAAGCTAGTTTAACCAAAATAGATTATTAAAAAGATATTTGCAGATCATGCAAAAATGTAAGAATTGCTTTCTCAGGGAAGAAGAGGAACCAGGTCAATTTAGGGCCCTTCAGGAATTACTCTTCCTGAAGGAATACAGGATTTCATCTGTCTCTTGGTCTCTTTCTGGCTCTTGTCTTTGCTCCTCACTGACTGCTTCATTTTTTGTTACTAGTGACCTTCTCCTTACACATGATAGGAAACATGGCTACCAACAGTCCATGAGCCTCACTCCCTTCACTTTTAAACTCTAGAGTGGGACTGACTTTTTCTCAAGTCCAGGGAAGGGTTCTTATTTTTTCAGCTTTGACTGTCACGTGGACCAACTACAATTCTGAATAATGAGTTGGGGTCATGGCAGTTTCTTTTACAGCCATGGTACTATAAAGGATATAAAGGATAAATCAGCTTGGGGATAGAGGAGGAAATCCATAGTTCACAGAAGAAAGAAGGGTGCTGCAACAGAGTAAACAATAGATGGACAACACTATACACATACTGAAATCAATCTCATAGTCTAATTTGTCTGATCTAGCTGTGAGGAACATGGGTTATTACAAATGGCCATTATCCAATTTTTTCCTTAATTGTACTATCATTTAAATTCCTATATTCAGGACTTATCAAAAATGCTGCTTCTTTATTTAAACAGAAAGTAGTAGTGCTGGAACCTGGACACTCAATGTATTGTGGAAAATGTGCGGGATTGATGTCCACATGGATCCTAACATCGGCAAAAGACTTAATGCTCTAGGCAACACGCTTACGACACTGACCGGAGAGGAGGATGTAGATGACATTGCTGACCTAAATTCAGTAAACATAGTTGACCTGTCAGATGAGGATGAGGTTGATACTATGTCTCCCACTATCCATACTGTAAGTAAATACACTGTTAAAATGTTTCCATGTCTGGGCTTTACCCTGAGACAGGGATATTATTGACTTAATGTTATTTATTACAACATAGTTGCTATTTGTGGAGGAAGGGAGTGGTGATGCCCTGTGTCTTTATTTCATAATACACTCTTTTTATTGAGTTCTTTCTTTCATGATGAACTGTCAATCAACTTGAGCATAACCCACAGGTAATGTACTAACATTAAAAGCAAAGTGCAAGCAAATCTATAGAGACAGAAAGTAGATTAGTGGTTGCGTAGGGCTGGGGCAGTGGAGAGGAGAGGGGATGGGGAATGACTGCTAAGAGATACGGGGTTTCTGTTTGGGGTGACGAAACATTCTAAATTGAGATTGTGTGGTAGCAATCAACTTGTGAATATACTAAAACCACTGAATTGTATATTTTTAGTGTGAAAATTATTGTAAATGAATTAAATCTCAGTATTGATGTTAAAATCGAAACAAAAAAAGGAAAGTGCATGCATGCAAAATAAAGTACACATTTTAAAAATAAATATATCCATCTCTCTGTAAATTCTATTTTATCAAGTTATTTGGTTATCAAATAAAGTTATTCTCTACTTTCATTCTGGTATTGAACTTTTAAGATTATTTCAGTTATCTTTTAACTATCATGCCATGAAATAGTTTTTTCTTGGAAAGAAAGTAAAAAAAAACATATATCAACATTACTGTTCTCATTTAGAGTTCAGACGGAAGTTCAGTAAGTGGAGATGGCCACAAGCTCACCTTTGGGCAGCGACTTGTAAATCACTTACTAGGCCTGACGTCCCCAAATCAGCGCTATTCTGTTCCTGCAGAGTATCTGTGTGACTCAGAGATGTGGGACTCCCCTCAGTCTAGCCAGTCCCATTTGAAAGTATGCAGAACTCACTCATGGGGAAATGTAGGTAGCAACAAAGTAGATTCCTTATGAAAATAAAGGGATTTCAATCACTGGAGAATTCCAATCATCTTCTTAATATAGATGACTTTGATTCTTGCATGCTTTGTTTGATTTAAGTTGTTAATTTTATGGTAGTATAGATTTGCTGTGTGACTTGAGGGTGGCATGGACTTTTGATTTTTTTTATATGCTTTTGATTTTTCAGGAAGCTGCAGATTATAGAAGACAAGGAGCATCTTGTAGCCAGCCAGGAGAACTTAGAGGAAGGAAAATTATTAAGCGTATAGTGGATATCAGAGAACTAAATGAACAGGCCAAAGTAATAGATGATCTCAAGTATGTATAATGATTTTTAATTTAATTTAATATCCTCTAATAATAAATCACATGAATTTAAATATGGAAGAAACTGAATTTGGGCTGTATAACCAATTAAGCATAACATGGTCAAGAGAAGTTTAGTAACTTGCCTCTGATCATACATTCATTAGTGATAGAGTTAGGCCTGAAATCCTAGTCTAACGTTTTTTACAACCCCCAATTTCTGAGCAGCTTATGACTTATTGTTGTCACATACGCATATCTCCACATGTGTGCATACACATGTATGTACCTTTATATACATACGCAAATATATGCATTAGTTTTTTGCTAACATTACTTTTTTTCCTGGAATGCAGATTTTTAAAAAAGAAAACAAAATGAACACTTATTAAAGTACCTATTCTTAGTTTTAAGTATGCTATCTCAATTTAATCCTCACAGCATTTCTGTGAGGTTAGGTGGCATTATCCAAACCTTATAGATGAGTTCAGAGTCAAAGAATTAAAATTTGAACTCGCATGTGTCTAAATTTAAAAATTAATGCTTTTTTTTTTTTTTTTTTGCCTCCCTGTTCTAGCAGTTTTGTATAGCTGAGGTAAAGGTGTGGGTGAGTCTAGAGGGGTGTAGGGGGTAGTAATTTATTTTTCAGTATCTGTTGCCTGTTGTATGGTAGTGACTAACTTAAGTAAATTTTGCTTTATAAGGAAGATTATTCTTCTGGCCAAGCTTTGAAGTTTTTATGTTTTCCCAAAATGCGATGGTCATGCCTCATCTTTTCTAGTCTTCATTCACCTGTATCTGTATTTTTCACATTCAAGGATTTTATACAACTATATGAATTTTACATAATGAAAGGTATTGCCTAAAAACTTGTCTTTAGGGGAGCAGATGTAGCTCAGTGGTTGAGTACCTGCTTCCCATGTACAAGGGGGTTCAATCTCCGGTACCTCCTGAAAAAAACAAATCTTTTCTGTAAATTAATTACTATATAGTGATGCACATTTTCCCATTGACTTACATTACAATTGAATTTTGTTCTCAGGGAAAAAAATTATTTGAAGCAAAATACACTTCTTCCTCCAAAATATTTACCTGAGACTTAAATTTTATGTGGAATTTTTTAAATGTACTTTTCCACAGAGTAAGGCCATAGCTTTCATGAAATTGTTATATAGAGGCTCTTAACGCTGACGTGTAAGAACCATTTCTTTGAACTATAGAGAGGGCTTTTTCCACTTAGCCAGATATAGGAGTTTTAACTGTACAGAAGCTGTTGCTCTCTCCATACATAATATTTTGTATTCTGATATTGAAAGAATTACAAAAGAGTAAGCAAAAGTCATTCTTATATCATTACTTCTTTATGCTAATTGGCATGTTTGTTTTGCATCCAGAAAATTGGGTGCAAGTGAAGGAACCATAAACCAGGAAATTCAACGTTACCAGCAATTAGAGTCTGTTGCTGTGAATGACATTCGAAGAGATGTTCGTAAAAAATTACGGAGGTCCAGTATGCGAGTGAGTAAATATTAAGAATAATTTTATTAATATATACTACTTTGTAAATTTTTTTACTTTATAAAACTTATTTATGAGATGCCCATAATACTGCTACCTGATTTGTAAATATCATATTTACTGTGTACCAGGTACTATTTTAAGCACCTTACATATAGTAAGCCCATTAAATCCTCACAACAACCCTTTGAGGTAGCTTGTATTATTTTCCCCCATTTTAAAGATGAGGCAGCTGAGGTACAGAGATGCCAAGTAATTTGACCAAGGTCATATAGCCAGTAATTTAAGTGGAGTCTGGATAAAAACCCAGGTCATGAGACTTTATAGTCTCTGCCCTTAACCACCATGTTTTGTCTGCCTTTCATGAAGTCATACTTGATTTTTGGTCTCTAGCTGAAATGGAAAGTGTGAAATCTTCTGAGATGACCGTTCTTTTTATATCCATTCAGCATAGCCAGATTTGCATCTCAGCCACTATGTATTCTGAGCACTTTCTTCTTAACTTTTATTTGCAGGTATGAGTCTCTTGAAAACCAAGTTATTCATCTTTGACTCCAATGCCTATCATATTTCCTGGGATGTAGTCCAGTTGCTAAAAAATTGGAATAAATATATAAATAAATATACTGTATATAGAAATCATTCTACAGTTTATTCAAATGGAGATAGGTTACTGGTTTGCTTTGGGTCAGGTGGTCTTACTTGTTAGTAGAAAAACTATCTTGTTTTAAATAAGGTAAATTGACTTTCAAGCTTTAAAAAAAAATCATCAGAGCTCTCTTTTTTCCCCAAAATGAGGTTTTTGGTTGGCACCCCTATTCATAAAAAAAAAGATGGAGAGGTGCTAGGATGGAAGGAATGGAGATGGGCTGTGAGTCCCTGGGGCCATTGGCTTGATCTTCCCTTAGCCACCCCCAAACTGCCAGAGAAACTAGTATGAATATGATTCTAAAATATTTAAATACTTATCTTGGGCCTTTAATAATAATGAATAATGATGACCTATAATTCATAGTTCTCTATTTTAAAATTGTGATACTATCCACCTAGCAATATACTATCTAGTATATATATAAAATCATGCTGTATAATTAAAATGTTGTTTGCCTGCTTTTTGTATGGTAGTTTATACCTGGTAATTGACTGTTAAAAATAAAACTAGGGTGTGCGTGGGTTAGGGAAATTATTGGAACTACAGCTTAGTTCTTAACACTTATCTCATTTGGCATTTTCCCTACAATCCATTTACCCCTCTTGCATTCCAAATATCCATTGTATTAAAATCATCTTAACAACTAGCCCCTCAAAAGTTTGGAGAAGAGGTATCTGGAGACCAGAAGAATGTTTGTCACCTCTTCCTTTCTTTTACAATAATGAAGAGGAGTTCTGGACAGGGATGTCTCTGGTTAGCACTTGAGATCATTGGTGGCCTCTCTGTCTTCCTCCCCTACCTAGTTTCTTTCTTTCCTTCTTTTCCTCAACCCTTTCCTTATCCTTTAATTCTCATTTTTTTCTGTTTTTTTTTAATCTTTTCCTTTCTTCTCATCCTGTTTTTCTATCCCCCATCCCATTCCCATCGCCAATCTTTATCTTTTCTCCTTTTTTCTCTCAAGCCAACCAGTGACTCTTACTTTCATTACACAGCCCTCCTTTAGACTAAACAGCTGTTTCCTTCTCTACTTTGATCCATCTGTATTGTTAAGTGGCATTTCAAGTCACAATTTGAAGTAACTTGTTATTGACCTGGTTGAAACAAACTAACTTTAATAGTAGAAGTTTTTGTTTATGTGAAGTTAGATATTACAACAATAAGTAGTTACCTAAAGTCACCCTTTTTTCCCGTTTTATTAGGCTGCTTCTCTAAAAGATAAGTGGGGCTTGGGTTACAAACCAAGTTATAGCCGATCGAAAAGCATTTCTGCTTCTGGAAGACCACCTCTTAAACGAATGGAAAGGGCAAGGTAATATTTAGTTCAACCAACGAAACAAATAATAAAATCACTGAATCCTTTATCAAGGTCCATCACCTGTTTATCATATTCTAATTAGGGAAATTATAATATTAAAATAGCAAAAAATGGACCTTATTAATTGAACTCTTAATCATTGGTAATGGATACTATCAAACTAAGAAGTTTGAGGAATTCCTGTAATACATTTATACCACAGTGCAGTTTATGTAGTGTAAGCTTTTTAGTAATAAAGTACATTCCTATTTAGAGAAGTTTTATGTGTAAACTTAATAGACTCTTGAAAGAAATAAAAACATGCATACCAGTAGCTGCTGCTCTGAATTTATTAGTGAGGAAAAGTATGATTATATACATAGCATATGACAAAAATGGAAATTTTATATATTACTGAAATATGTATTGTTTCACCAGTTGATCAGCAGTATAAAATAAGAAATACGAATTGTTTAATATAGTTTAACTGTAGAAAATCTTGTGTCAATCAAAACATATCTTTTTTATGGGATGCTAAAGATTGAAAAATAGAATGCCTAATGTTAAATATTTAGATAAGATAAATATTTAGAAATGGAATATTAATGTCATTAATCAGACTTTTACAAAGTACACAGAATATTTTTTAAAAACTTAGAATACCAGTGTTTTATTACTTCATTTTATTTACAGTTCTCGAGTAGGAGAAGCTGAGGAGTTACCAGAAATCCGTGTGGATGCAGCATCTCCTGGACCTAGAGTAACTTTCAATATCCAGGATACAGTAAGGGAGATATTATCTATTAGAGATACAAATTGCTAAATAGTTTTAGTAATCACAAAATCATAGTAGTTATATAATTTCAGAATACTAATCCCAGCCTAAAAAAAAGTATGGATTATGATGGTTGAAGTGTCTATATATACCTGATAGTGGGGCACTACCCACATGCCTTCATTTGAGAGCCATGTTCAGGTGTTAGTGTTTTGCATGTAGACTAAAGATGCTGTAACAGCTGGCTCTTAGGTAGAACTCTTTTTGTTAAATAGTTTCTCTTTCAAGTAAGAGTCCACATTAAAATAGGTCTACATGAAGTATAAATATGGACTATTTGTACTTATTTATGTTTTAATTCAGAATATATAGAGTAGAGAACCAGAAATTTTAGCTTCTAAGTTGTATTCTAATTTCATGGCATGTAAAATTTTGTTAATATGTTTTTTGTTTTTTTGTGTGTATTTGTTTACCTTTAAACCATTTTTGTGTTTATTTTTTCATGAGGTTTTTTTTTTTTTCCTTGTTATTTTAATTAAGTTGAAAAATACGGTATGGGGAAGTACACCACAGTCCAACTGTCCTGGGGAAGGGTATTTTCAGGTACTTATTAAGAACAATGTAAATTTTGCTTTAAAACTAATTTAACCACCCTGAAAATCTGCTTTTAAAAGTCTTCGACTCATTTCAAACTGAACTCAGTACTTTACATAAAGCCTTGAGTGTTTGAATTCTTTTTCATGTGAATTTTTCATAAACCCTTGCATGAACATGTTTTAGTTCTATATTTCAATGTAGTTTAATATTATTTTAACCTTTAAAGTTAAAAATACAGAGACTAAATCAGCTCATCAAATCAACTCACCAATCGTGAACCAAAACCTGAAATTCATTGCAATTATTTGCTGAATCTTAAGTGAATCTCTTTTATTCTACATTCAGCTACAAAATGAATCTTTAAAAGCCAAAGATTAGTCGACTACTTCAAACTAAAATCAAACCCAACTCAGAACAACAAATTAATCATTGAATTATTTCTTTTGAGTTATTGATATAAAAGCATGTATAAAAGCAATGTATTTTAAAAATTATCCTCATTTTCAAAACAGTATGGAAAATGTGCTTCAGATCACTGACAAACTGAATTAATATTTTTCTAAGCCAAATAATTCCCTTAATTCATAGACGCAAAAGTGAATTAAAACATAAAGCCACATATATGAATCTTTGTCTAGAATTTTTCTCTCAAGTTACATTGAAAAAACTGGCATTTTTCCATACATATTTTGTTTCTGTTCCTCCTCTCTCTAAAACTAGAGTCTCAGCATATATTCCTTAATCATACTGAATTCAGTCATAATGAATTTTAAGAAGTGTAAGATTGTAATATGTCGTGAGCTTGGCAAGTATGTCCTTTTTTCTAAAAAAGAACTTGGAAATAGATCATTTACACAAAATCAAATGGATTCTGCTAATTAAGTGATTATTAAAGGCATGAATATTTGAATTGATTAAAGTTCTATTTTAAAAATCAGTGTACCTACTTGTAAAAATGTATATAAAAATCGTAAAGTACAAACGATAATTAAGGCATGATTTATTATTTTACAAATTAAGTTTTATCTACATAAACTCTTATCACATTTTCTAAAAATTGCAGACATTCTGATAAAATAAATAAAATGTTATAGACAAATTTCTTGAGTACCATGTATATTATATAAATAGCCAGATTCTGCAAATGTTTGAAATTTTGACTGAGGATTTCACTATTAGTAGCACCCAATAATTTTTAAATAAATTGCATTTCCTTACACATTACACTTTACAAAGGGTTATATTCTCAAATGATAATCAAGCAACCCTGTGAAATTGAAAATAGAAATTAGGTCATAGGAAGTTCTGTTCATTTTGGACCTACTTAAAAAACGGTGGTCTCCAAATGCAGTCCTTGGTTAGTGGCATGGTGTTTATACAAACTTTATTAGCCTTAAAATACAGCATATACTTAAGTTTGATTGATTGATATGTATTTAATTACCCAACTATTTATGTGTTTTTCTTCAGCCCATTAGGGGCTCATTTTGTATTAGCTGAATCCACAAAAACCATCACAAGTATCATGAGATGATAATATGCTCTACTGACACTGCATGCTCTTCCATCACTAATTGCTCTTCCATTCTGATTTACAGTTGATCTCATTGTCTCCTTTGTTTCATATATTTAACTTCTACTTTAAAGAATTACAATGTATGCTAATTAGTTTATGTTTATGTAAAGTAAAACTAAGTTTTTGTGAGTCAGCGATATAATTTTCTGTGGTTTGGCACTCTGCTTCCTTCCTTGTTGTGCCATATCCTATGTTCATAAATCTGGCCTTTCAGTTCAGAACAAGGAAATTCAAATCTTGAGAGTATTTAAAAATGCTAAACCTGATGTATATATAAATATATATAATTTTTTTTTTTAATTTGAGAAGGACTTATAATATGAACCTGAATCATGTTTTCTTACTTTACAATCAGTTTCCAGAGGAGACAGAACTGGACCTTTTGTCAGTAACCATTGATGGTCCATCCCATTATTCATCAAATAGTGAAGGATCATGTTCCGTGTTCAGTTCTCCCAAAACTCCTGGAGGCTTTTCACCAGGCATTCCTTTCCAGCCTGAAGAGGGTCGACGGGATGACAGTTTGTCTTCTACCAGTGAAGAATCTGAGAAGGATGAAAAGGAAGAAGAGCATGAGAGGGAAAGGTTTTATATTTATAGGAAACCCCTGTGAGTAAACTTCTGTTTTAAGTCTTTAGGTAGTATTTCACAATGTGGAGCTAAGCCTAAAGGTTTACATATGACTGCTTACTTTTAAAGGAAAAATCTTAATGTGTCTAGCCTGAGTTAAACCAAGACATGCATTCATATAATTTAGCTCCAAATGGTATCATTTTTCTTCCTTTCCCTATGCGTCTGTCTTATTAAAATCTGGAAAATAGTACTTAAATGTTACAGTTTGGGAAAATGAAATCCCCTGCAAATTATAGAATACAGTTTATGCACTTATATTCAAACTTGTTAATAGTAATGATTATGCAAGTGTCCTCAAGACCTAGCACATTACTGGCACAGAGTAGTTCCCAATACTAGTTGTTGGACAAAATATGATTCCAGTACACTTAGGAAAAACCTCAATCAGTATGAGCTAATTGAGTAATTTGTGTGAATTTATGTAATAATAAAATTTATTTACAGACTGTTTTTCACTATAACATGTTGGAAAATGGTTTGTTAAAAAGTCTTTTTGTTTTATTGCAATGTAGTAACAGTTGTTCGTTTTGTAGCCATACATCTCGTAAGAAAGCAACAGGCTTTGCTGCTGTTCATCAGCTATTTACAGAACGTTGGCCAACAGTACCAGTCAACCGAAGTCTTAGTGGCACAGCTACAGAGAGAAATATTGACTTTGAACTTGATATACGTGTTGAAATTGATAGTGGAAAATGTGTACTCCACCCAACTACCCTTCTACAAGAACATGATGATATAAGCTTGAGAAGGTAAGAAAATATTAGAAAAGATGTATAACTTCATCTGTTGGAGATCTATTCAGATATCACTGAACTATAATGAACATTTTTTTCCACAAGTCCCAAAATGCATATTTTAGAATTTAATAATTGTTCAGATGGTTGAGGTTATTTGTGTAACATTTAATTTCTTTAAATAAGTGTGTGATATTTTCTAGCAACTAGAAATGGATGCGTAATTTAGAGTTTGAAAATGTTTTCATTAAAGTGGTTATATCTTTGAAATTCTCCTTGAAATAGCATGAATATTTCAGTCTCCGTCCATGTATTATACACATTTCAATTTTAAAGAACAGTGCAGTATTCACAGGTAAATTTTGAAAGTTTTGCTGAGTTCATAAAAGAATAAGAATGGAAAACAGTTGTACAGAGAGGCCTTAGTAGACTGGAATATTGTTAAGGATATAACTGCAGTTTTGCTATTTGTTCCCATCATTAACTATATGGTAATAGAAGCAGGCTTAACATCATTTTTTTCTTTGAATCTTCATTTTGCTTTTATTTCCTAATATAAAAAAAAAACTGATAAGAACACCAACAATAATTGAATGGGTAAGTTGTAAGTGGGTGGAGATGGAGATAAAGCAAAAATGGCAGAGTGGTGACAACTGTCGATGCTGGGTGATAGGTACTTACAGGGGACTTCACTATACCATTCTGTTTCATTTGTATTTTGAATTTTTCTGTAAGAGAAAATTTTGTGAATAGTCTGTTTAATGGGGATTTTATAAAATGAGAGGGGAAGATAAAATCATTTTGAACAGTTAAAATCTCTTACAAATATATTGATAATAAAAAGAATGACTACTACAATGCACTCATATTTTAGGTTGAATCAAATAATTTGCTGATATCCAGCTGTTTTTTCTACCTTTCCAAATGGCAGTTTCATATGGTTCAACTTAATAAGTTGAAGTATTCAAGTGGAACAGTTGTGACCTTAAGTAAAAACAAAGGTAACATCTCTATGTTATAGAACATACAACATTAAAACCATCAGTGCAAGGTATTAGCCATTCTAGGTAGAGACACTGGTAAGCTCTTCTTTTTCAACTCTATTAATAAAAGATTGTATTCCATTTTCTGACTAAATGAAAGTTTGTTTTTAAACAAAAGAAAAGAAGTTAAATGTATCCTTTTTCAAAAAGACAAAATATTTTTCTCTCTGTAGGAGTTATGATCGAAGTTCCAGGAGCTTAGATCAAGATTCTCCTTCAAAAAAGAAGAAGTTTCAAACTAATTATGCTTCTACTACCCATTTAATGACTGGCAAGAAAGTGCCATCATCTCTACAGACAAAGCCTACTGACTTGGAAACAACAGTATTTTACATTCCTGGAGTTGATGTAAAGGTATAAATGTAATTGTCTAGGATAAGGAATAAGATTATTAGTAGCAATGTTTGTTTTCTATAATATTTGTTCTTCCTTTAACCATTATATTAAAAATGTGATTTTCTGATCTTTTTTTCCCTTAACATTCTGAACATAAGAATCCCAACATTGTGAGGTGCCATTTCTTTTATCCAGCTTTTTCCTTGAAAGTTTGGCAGAAAGAAAATAAAGACAAAATATAATACTTACTTATAGTTATGGGTATTTCCCCTTCCCCCATAAGTATTGCAGTGTCTTAAGTTCTAGAGGAACCCTAGAAGAATCACATGGTTGTTATCTTTTTTGTACATCACTATTCATTACTAACGTACTTGTTGAACCTCATCTAATGCAACATTATTAAACAGTTATTTTTTTAGGTTCTAGAATTATTAAATCCTAGAATGTTAAGCTGGAAAGAACTTTGAAGGTTATCTGAGATTAATTTTTAATTTTAAAAGTGAAAATAACTTAAGAAGCTTGCCAGGATCACAAAGCTAACTTGTCAGAGCTAGAACTGAGTCTTCTGACTCCTGGACCAGTGTTTATTCTATCATATTTTTCTATATTTCTTAGTTTTCCTCCTCTGTATAATATATTTTTTAAAATTTATTGAAGTATATCACTCATACCTAAACAAACATAAGCAATAAGTGTATAATAATAGTTGTGAACTTACAAAACACACTTATATAACATCATACAGGACTCTTATAACTCACCCTACCGCCAATAACTTGCGTTGTTGTTAAACCTTTTTAACTAATGATTTAAAGAGCATTGTCAAAATATTACAACTAAACAAAGTATTTTCCCCCCAACCAATCCTATTATTATTATCTATCGTTTGTTAATGAACATACATAAACAATTAAGTGAATAGTACAAGTTGCGAAATTACAAAGCAAACATGCATAACATCACACAGGGGTCCCATACATCAACCCTCCACCAACACCTTGCATTGCCATGAAACGTTTGTTACAAATAATGAAAGAATAATTGTCAAAATCTTACTACTAATCATAGTCCTTGTCTTACATTTGGTGTGTTTTACCCCCAACCCACCCTATTATATTAATTTTGAAAGTTTATTTGTTTCAATACAGTTGCATTACAATTCCAAGACTCTTAAGACTGAATCACCTAATGCCTCCAGAGGATCTTCCTTGCCAAGAACACTTTCTAAAGAGTCAAAGCTGTATGGTATGAAAGATAGTGCAACATCTCCTCCTTCTCCTCCTTTACCTTGCACTGTTCAGAGCAAGACTAACACCTTACTTCCTCCCCAACCCCCACCTATTCCTTCAGGTATTTAAGGAGAATATACTCTGTTTTTGTTGTTCTTGTTTTGTTTTGATCCGTCTTAATTGTTAGTCACCTCCTACTTACTCTTTCGAGACTTTCTTTCAAATTTAAATGTGTAAGTAAGATGGACATAAGCTTGTTAATAGTGACTGTACAAAAGTCACATATGGAAACATGGGTCAACTTCTTTTAGCTATTTTTCAAATTTTAGAATATAAGTTGCTACAGTAAAGTTAATAAGTTTACTTCATTAAATGTTTAGGTCTATGTATATTTAGGAAAGGATAGTTTTTATGTGGTTCAAACTTGGAAACTTTTGATATAGATGGAGATATCAAACATATACATTAAAAGAGTATGTTAGGCTTAGCCACAACTCTTAGTTATCTATAGCTGTATAGCAAATTACCCTCAAATTAAATGGTTTATAAACAAAAACACAGTTTCTGTGAATAAGAAATTCAGGAGCAGTTTGGCTGGGTGAATTTGGCTTAGGGTCTTTCATGAGGTTGCAGTGAAGATATTGGGTAGGGCTGCGGCTATCTGAACACTTGAATGGGGCTGGAAAATCTGTTTTCAGTGGATCCCATTCACATGGCTGGAAAGCTAGGGCATCAGTTCCTCCCCACATGATTACTTAAGTGTTCTCATGACACAGTGGTTAACTTCCTTCTAGAGGACTGATCTGGAAGAGAACAAGGCAGAAGCCACAGTATCTTTTATGGCTTAGCCTCAAAAGTCAGATATACTATCCCTTCCACCCTATATTACTGGTCATACATGTCAGCCCTATTCACTGTATTAGGGAGCTACACAAGGACATGAATACCAGTTGGCAAGGCTCATTGGGAGCCATCTGGGAAGCTGTCTATAAAACTGCATGATACTATCTTATATGTATAGTAGAATTTACAAGAAGGGAATATAAGGGTTGATGAGAATTGAGTTTCATTTTGAAATGGATCTTGATATATAGATCCTTAAAAATAGGCAATAATCATGTTAATAATGCCTAAAGTTTTTATGTCACTTTTCAACTGATAAGACATGCCTGTATTCATTGAGCTCAACAGAAATTATTATCTGCATTTTATAAATGAGGGAAGTTAAGGCTCATAGAAGTTGAATGTCTTTCCTAAGTTTACACAACTAATAAATGTTTGGGTTGGAAACCTATGCCATCTAAGTCTTAGTTATTCTACTCATTTTACTGAAATGGAAATATCTCATTAGTTAGAAGGAAAGAGAGACAGCAGCCTAGGAAGAGAAGCATTATGTGCACCTGCTAAGAAGGTGCACAGCAAGGAAATAGGAAAGCCAGAAAACAATGAGAGTTTTCCTTACTTGCCACTGAACATCGTTAGAGTTTTCTGTATCTCATTTCTAAAGTGGACAAAAGGATTAATGTTAATGAGAGACTTAGCAAGGTATAAAGTTGAACAATTGAACCAATATTTGTGATGTAGAGCAAATAGGAATAACCTTTATTTTATAACATTAATCATCTTTGTATTCTAACATTCATGTATCATTTCTATCAACCTGCTTTTTTTTTTATTACCTTTTCATACAGTCTTAGACTTAAGGTGCTTCACCTGATTAAACTGTCTTATAGTTCTAATTTCTCACTAAATTATCTTATATTTTGTTGGACCTATTTATTAAACTCCATTGAATGTACCTCACATTTATACATGTTCTAGCCAAAGGAAAAGGAAGTGGAGGAGTGAAAACAGCCAAGTTATATGCCTGGGTAGCACTTCAGTCATTGCCAGAAGAAATGGTTATTAGTCCCTGCCTATTAGACTTTCTGGAAAAGGCTCTGGAAACTATCCCAATTACACCAATTGAACGGAATTATACAGGTAAGGATCTTCCTTTTATACTTAACTCACTTTTCTTATCACATATGGGGCCTATTACTTAGAAGATATATATGATCCATTCAATGATAAATATAAAATAGTTATAAAACTTAAAAAGGAAATTGAGAGATCATCTAGTCCTCATTTATCAATAAGGAAACTAAGTCCTGGTGCGATATGATTTTCCCAAAGCCACAGCTTGTTAACAAAATTAACAACTCTGCATTCTTAGTATTGAACTATATCTTTTATACTATTTCTGGACTTGAGTTGAAAAAAGATTTTGTACAGGAACTAATGGCATCTATTGGCATGGCTAGAAGACCCTAGATCTGGGAGAAAGATTTAGAAGGAAAGTGGTGTTAGGAAGAAGAGGTTATATGTTTGATAATAGGTTATTAAAACTAAACCCAGTTTGAGGGGAAATGTTCATTTTCCTGGTTTGCATAGGGTCACACTTTATTTTCTCTTGGGGGCATAATAACTTGTTTTCTTCATACAGTTTTGGTATAGCAACAGGCAAATTTGAGTTTGGAGATATGAGCAAGAGGTTTGAATCAGGAATTATGTATAGAATGATGGGTGTCTGTACCCCTAAATAGCTTAACTTAATCCATGAGGTATCTGTACCCTTGATCTCAGAAACAACATAAGAGAAAATTATTTTTAATGAATAGTTTGCCCTTGTATTTACCAATAAGACTTAAAACTAAATATTTCAACAGCTGTCAGCTCACAAGATGAAGATATGGGACATTTTGAAATACCAGATCCTATGGAAGAATCAACAACATCATTAGTATCATCTTCAACATCTTACTCTTCCTTCCCTGTAGATGTTGTGGTTTATGTTCGAGTTCAGGTGATATACATTGTCTAATCCTTTTTCATTTTAAAGAAAAAAAAAAATTCTTCCTAAGTTTGTTTGAACAAACAAGCATGATTTCCTTTTTGAAGTTTACTTTGGACCTATAGGATGTCTTTGATGGCTTTTAGGTTTCCTGAACCTTCAGGAAGTATTTGTAAAACTTTATGTGTATATTTACTTTTCTGTTGAGAAGTTTCATAGATCTTTATGTTTTTAAAATTTTAATTTCATACTTGTGTGGTGAAAAAAATAAAAGTATGTAAGTTAAAACCCTTTTTTAGTATTTTTTGCTTTTTTAGTATGGCACCTTGTCTTCTTGCTATTATGCTCCTTTCTGGACAGTTACAGTAAATAATTGAGATAGAAAGTTACAATAATCCCTTTGTTAGAATTATTGCTAAGACTTTTCAATTTAAATAAAAGGGATATTACTTCCTTGAAAAACTTGATTATGAATAACTATGAGTATAATATCTTTAAATTTTTGAAAATCTAAATGTACTGCTCAGAGATGACTCCTCAAATAATTTAGTTTTTTTAAAATGATGCCATTTTGTTAATATATTTGGTTCATGTATCATCCTTCTATTAGAAAAAACTAGGACACTTTGTCAAATGAGTAAACATGGTAAGAAATTTGGTATATATGGATTGAAATTAAATGGAACTTTTGGAATCCAATATGAAATTTTTTAACCATCCAGATCCTAAAAAAGTTTGTTTGTTTGTTTGTTGTTGGTTTTTTTTACATTTTAGCCCTCACAGATCAAGTTCAGCTGTTTACCAGTGTCAAGAGTAGAATGCATGCTAAAACTGCCATCCCTGGATTTGGTATTTTCTTCAAACCGAGGAGAACTCGAGACTTTAGGGACTCCATATCCTGCAGAGACTTTATCTCCTGGAGGTAATGCTCAGAGTGTAACAAAGACCTCTGCAAGCAAAACTGGAATACCAGGTATAGAAACATTATTGTATTCCTCTGGTATAAGCCCAAATACTATTTTTAAATAAATAATATTTTCATAGTAATTAATAAATACTGTTTTTAAATAAATTTGGAAAAGACTATTTTAGAAATAGAATATTTATAGAAAAAAAATCTATAGTATACCAAAGTTTTCAGTATATTTTATGTGTTTACTAGAACTTGTGTATCCTTTAGTTTTTATTTTTAACCAAATGACAGAAATATTTTGTTGTTGGCTTGAGTGTTCACGGGGCAAGCACTATAAAGTAAGTGACCTCTAATAATATATGTGCTCAAGTAATTTTTTAAATTGTGGTAACATACATACAACTTAAAATTCTTGTTTAACCACTTCCAATTATATAGTTTAGTGGTGTTAATTACATTCACAACATTATGCTCCCATTACCACCATCCATCACCCCAAACAGAAACTGTGTATCCATTCAGCATTAGCTCCTCATTCCCTCTTCCCTCTAATCTCCTTTCTGTCTATAAATCTGAATATTCTAAGTGAAATCATAAAATGCCTGTTCTGTTTGTGTCTGGCTTATTTCACTCAAAATGATTTCTTCAGGATTCATCCATGTTGGAGCATGCATCAGAACTTTATTCCTTTTTATGGATGATTGTTATTCTATTGTATGTATATACCATATTTTGTTTATCTGTTCAACTGTTGATGGACACATTTTGGCTATTGTGAATAATGCCTCTATGAACTTTGGTATACAAATATCTGATGTAGTCCCTGCTAAAAAGTAAGTATTCTTATGGGTATGAATCTAGAAGTGAGATTGTCAGGTCTTATGGTAATTCTGTGTTTAACTTTTTGAGGAACCACCAAACCATTTTTCACAGCAGCTGGACCATTTTACACTCTTACCAACAATGTTGAGGGTTCCTGTTTCTCTGCATCCTCATCAACACTTGTTGTTTTCTGTTTTTTAAATAATAGCCATTCTGCTAGGTGTGATGTGGTATTTTGCTGTGGTTTTGATTTGCATGCATTTCCGTAATGGCTAATGAAGTTGAACATCTTTTGCATGCTTAATGGCCATTTATATATCTTTTATTTTTTAATTTTTTATTTTTTGCTTATTTTAAATTTTTATATTTACTTATTTTAAAAAACTTTAGATTATATAAATGTTACATAAAAAATTTAGAGGATTCCCAATGTCCCACTCTCTCCCCCTCTAGCACTTTTTGACATTAATAACATCCTTCATTAATGTGGTACATTTGTTACAACTGATGAACACATATTGAAGCATTGCCACTAACTGTGGATTATAGTTTACATTATATTTCACACTGTCCTGCAAAATTTTGTAAGTTATAACAAAATTTTTAATGGCCTGTATCCATCATTGCACTGTCATACAGGACAATTCCAATGTCCCAAAAATGCCCACATTTTACATATATTTTTCTGTCTCTCTCCCCTCAGAACCTCCAGTCTCTAATACCTCCACATCAATGATAAAAGTTCTTCCATTGCTAAAATAATAATAAGTCTATAGTAGAATAATAGTAACTCTACTTTAGTCCATTGTTCACTCCCCAATCTTGAGTATTTGGGGATGGTGATGCCCACATGCCTCTAATTCAGAGGGGGTTTAGATCCCATGGAGTAGATAGATGGACCTATCTTGCTTACAGTAGCAGACTCTCTGTTCCTTGGGATGGGCATTGTCCATCATCATTACCTTATTAGTTGTCCTGGGTGAGTCCCATGAACTGGAGAGTAGGTGTTGCAACTCCGCTGAGATTCATGGCCCAACTGGCACATGGATGGATCAAAGATTAAAGTCTCTTAGACTACACTTATCAAGTATAATACTAACCATAGGTTCAAACAGAAGGAGAGGAAAAACCATGTGTAAGGAAACCACAAATCAGTCCAGCTCTGTCTCACTGGGGAGGATAAATTCCAGGGTAAGACCTGCTGGCAGGGTGCCAAACTCCTGAGCTGCCTGCCCTGCCTATAGTGTCTGGATGTCTCTAGAGCTCTCAGGAGTCCCAATATTTGAGGCAATATTTACTGTGGCAGTCAGTGAGATACTGCTGTGATGTGCATAAGCATAACCTCTGGAATGACTTCCCTACTCACTTTGAAATCTCTTAGCTATAAGAACTCATTTGTATTTACCATTTCTCTCTTATAATAAAGGTCTTTTTCCAGGTGCATTGCAAGTTGGCACTTGGTAATAAACCCTCAGTGCCAGGGAGGCTCATTCCTGGGAGTCATGTCCCACGCTGGGGGGAAAGTAGTGCCTTTATATGCTGAATTTGGCTTAGAGAGAGGCCACATTTGAGCAACAAGGAGACCCTCAGGAGGTACTCTTAGGCAACATATAATACTAGGCTAAGTTTCAATTTCAAAAGAAAAGGTTAATAAGTACGATGATCAGTATCAAGGGCCCAGTGCTGTGGTCCATCCTCCTCCACTAGGCACCACCGCTGTACTCAGGGGGTTCTTACTGTCCTATTAGAAAATGTAACAAAACTCCCCAGGATGGGAATTCAGTATTCTTTCAGTTATTGTGTGGATCTCCACCCACTGTGACAATGCCCCATGAATACTTGAACACATTCTTATGCCTTAGAAGTATGCCCCAGATGGGCCTCTTCCCATGCATCTCACTATCACCAACCCCAAACCAATATTCCTCCCCTGTCACCATTGTGACCCTTCTGTGATCCAAAACCTCTCCAAAGATGAAGCCAAGAAAACCAAATAAAAATAAGAAAATGAAATAATGCTAGTTTTAAAAATAACATGTTATTTTTTTAAATTTTCAGTTGTCTTGTATGTACAGTGACATTTTCCTTTGTATACTCCCACAGTGTCTTTTTTACTGTATTTTATTTTCAGAGGAGCTTTAAGTTACAGAAAAGTCATGTAAAGAATATAGGGTATTCCCATACACATAACATCCTTCCCCTATCAATAACATTTTCCCCTTCCCCTATCAATAACATTTTACATGCAACTGGTACTTTTGTTACAATTAATATTCAAATATCGAAGCATTGCTACTAACCATGGTCAATCGTTTACATTATGATTTACATTTTGGACCATACACTTTTATACATGCTGACAAAATTTAAAATGGCCTGTATCCGTTATTGCAAGATCATGCAAGAACAATTCCAATGCCCTAAAAATACCCTATGTTCCTTCTATTCTATTCTTCCCTCTCCCTCCTCTCATGATCTATGGTAACAACTGAGTTTCACTTTTTGAAGAATAAGATTCATAGTTACTTGCAATAATATTGAGAGCTTGACTTATTGTTCTGTTTTCTTTTATTAGGCACTGCCTATGTTCTCAATAAATTCTTTCCCCACTATTTGTGAATGTAGCAGGACTCCCCAGGATTGGAGTTTAATATGGTATGGGTCTCCATCCACTGATATAATACACTACGACAAGATGAATACTTACATATTCCATAGAAGCATGCCCCAGGTGCACCTTCTCCTGTATGCACGCCCCTCACATCCAACAATATTCCAAAAGAATGTTCCTAACATTGTAATTTTAACCACAGACCTGCAAATCCCCAGAGTTCAACTTCTTCCTCTAGCCCTCCCCCCAGTTCCATGGATAGTCCAACCCAACCCCCCCTCCCATACTCTATCCCCCTCATAGACCAGCACCACTGAACCCAGTAACATCACTGCACCATTGTCAAACCCATCCACTGTCATAACCACACCCTTCCACCTTATCATAAATGTTGTCTTTGTGGGCATTGACTCACAACCCTCTGTTCCCTTTCTGTCTCCTATCAGTCTGTCTTCCAGACTCTCTATCTGTGAGTCTGCTCAGTTTGCTTAATTCATATCAGTTAGGTCATGCAGTATTTGTCCTTCAGTGCCTGGCTTACTACACTCAACATAAGGTCTTCAAGATTCACCCATGTTGTCACATGTGTTAATACTGCATTCCTTCTTACAGCTGAGTAATATTCCACTGTATGTATATACCACAATTTGCTTATCCATTCCTTTGTTGATGGGCATTTGGATTGCTTCCAACTTTTGGCAATGGTGAATAATGCTACAGTGAACATTGGTATGCATATATCTGTTCGTGTCCCTGCTTTCCATTCTTCTGGATATATTCCCAGCTGTGGGATTGCTGGATCATATGACAGTTCTACACTTAGATTCCTGAGGAACCAGCAGACTGTCCTCCACAATGGCTGCACCATTCTACATTCCCACCAGCAGTAGATAACTGTTCCCTTTCCTCCACATCCTCTCCACATTTTCAGTCCTCTGTTTTTTTAATAGCCAACAGTCTAATGGGTATAAGATGATATCTCATTATAGTTTTGATTTGTTTTTCCCTAATAACTAGTGATGTTCAACATCTTTTCATGTGCTTTTTAGCCATTTGTCTAATTGTCTATTCATATCACTTGCCCATTTTTTAAATGGGTTGCTTGTCTTTTTATTTGTGAGATATAGGATTTTTTTTTATATACTGGATATTAGGCCATATTGGATAGATGGTTACCAAATATTTTTCCCATATATATCTTCTTTAAAGAAACATCAGTTCAAATCCTTTGCCCATTTTGGGAGGGACTTATTTGCTTTTTGTTGTTGAGTTGTAGGAGTTCTTTATACATTCTAGGTAATAAACACATACCAGACTTAAAGCTTCTAAATATTTTCTCCCATTCTGTAAGTTGTCTTTTCACCTTTTTGATAATGTACAAAACATTTTTTTTAAAGATTTATTTATTTATTCATCCCCTACCCCCTCGTTTTCTGCTCTCTCTGTCCATTTGCTGTGCATTCTTCTGTGTCTGCTTGTCTTCTCTTTAGGCGGCAGTGGGAACTGATCCTGAGACCTTCCACAGTGGGAGAGAGGTATTCAATTTCTTGCACCACCTCACCTCCCTGGTCTGCTGTGTCTCTTCTTGGCTCTCCTCTCTGTCTCTTTTTGTTGCATCATCTTGCTGCACCAGCTCTCTGCTCAGGCCATCTTGCCATGCAGGCCAGCCCTCATCTCAGGCAAGCTCGCTGCGTGGGCTAGCACTCTGCATGGGCCAGCACTCCACTCAGGCCAGCACACCCCATGGGCCAGTACTCCATGTGGGCCAGCTTGCCTTCACCAGGAGCCCCAGGAATTGAACCCTGGACCTCCTACATGGTAGGCGGGAGCCCAGTCACTTCAGCCACATCCATTTCCCTGCACAAAAGTTTTTAATTTTGATCAAGTACAATTTATCTATTTTTTTCTTCTGTTGCTTGTGTCATGCTTTTGGTGTCATATCTAAGAATCCAGTGTCTAATACAATCCAAGGTCATAAAGATATTCCATTATGTTTTCTTCTAAGAGTTTTATAGTTTTAGCTCTTGTATTTAGGTTGCTGATCCATTTTAAATTAATTTTTATATATGGTTTAAGGTTGGAGTTACTTTCATTGTTTTTCATGTGAATATCCAGTTTCAGTTTCACAGCACCAGTTATTGAAGAAACTATTCTTTCCCCATTGAGTGGACGTGACTCCCTTGTTGAAAATCAGTTGGGCAAAGTGTTCAAGTACTTTTGAATGTTTTATTTTATGCTAGATTTTTACATATAAGAGGTATCAATATTGCAAATGGGAAATAATAGCCATAATTCTACTTTTCTAGGATTTTTTATGACCCTGAATAAAAATTGTATCAGATATATATATTTTTTTAATTCGTACATTTGTTACCTAACCCAAATGTGATTCTTAAAGGTTTTGTTTTTAAAACAGAACTGATGATTTTCCTGAAGAAATAATCACTTCACTATATTAATGCTCCATGCCATCTCTGCCCTAAAAATTATGTAGCTATCACAAATACAAAGGACAAAGATTTGATCAAATATTTTCAAAGAAAAAAAAATAGATTGAATAAAAATTCATAAAAGAACTGGCATATATTAAAACTGTGGGTCTTATCTGGAAATGATTTTACCTCCAGGGACATTTGACAATGTCAGGAGACAATTTGTTATCACAACTGAGGGGAATGCAACTGGCATTTAGTGGGCAGGAGAGGGATGCTGCTAAATATCCTGCAGTGTACATTATGTACTCTCCCACCCCCAAACAAAGAATAATCTGGCCTAAAATATCAATAGCGTCAAGGTTTAGAAGGCCCTGCATTGGAGTAAAAAAAACACCCTAAACTCCTTTTTTAAAAGAAATATAAAGATGAAGACAGTGACTTTCTGATTTGGAAGGAAATACAGCATGGGTTTTGACCCCTGCTTTTTTTAAGCAGTCATCTTAGATTTGAAAATTTATCCTAATAATCAAGCATCAGTAGGAAAAATTATTACAAACTGGCTTCAGAGAAACCACGCTGTATTAGTCAGCCAAAGGGGTGCTGATGCAAAATACCAGAAATCAGTTGAGTTTTATAAAGGGTATTTATTTGGGGTAGAAGCTTATAGTTATCAGGCCATAAAGCATAAGTTACTTCCTTCACCAAAATCTTTTTCCACATGTTAGAGCAAGATGGCTGCCGACATCTGCCAGGGTTCACACTTCCTGCATTCCTCTCTTCCCAGGGTTCATTTCTCTCCTCAGCTCCTCTCTTTTCTCAACAAGGCCAGCTGTAGACTATTATGGCTTGTTTCTTTTCCTGGGGTCTTCTCTTTCCTCATGACCATGCTCCTCTGTTTGCTTACTTCCTGGGGCTCCAGCTCAAGACCCCAGCATCAAAAACTACAACTCTGTCCTTTGCCATGTCTTTTATCCATGAGTCCCCACCCACCAAGGGGCGGGGGCTCAACACTCTACTGACAAGGCCCAGTCAAAGTCCTAATCATAATTTAATCATGCCCAGGTACAGACCAGTTTACAAACGTAATCCAGTATCTGTTTTTGGAATTCATGAACCATATCAAACAACTACACACTCCAAATTTTTTTTCTTGGAGAAATGGGAATTATTTAGTTTCCTAGTGCTTACATGTAACAGTGGGGAAATGGTTAAAGCAAAACGTTTGTTTCTCTGTGTGATTCTTTGAAAGTTTTCACAATAACATAGAATAAAAATATTTATTTAGAAATAAACCTGTCACTAATGTTTGCCCATTGCCTTACTTCAGTTCTAAAATATTGTTGCTACAATTGTGTTGTAGTGAACCAGATTTTGGGCTGGTAGTATTGGTTTTTGAAAGCATATTTTTCTTGTTATAAAAATAATTTATTTATTATAGAAAATGTAGAGAACAGAAAAGTACTAAAAACTACATAAAAATAACTTAATATCCCTTTCTTATAACAAGTGTTATCAGTTCCTACTCCCCAGCATTTTTGGAGAAATACAATCTTTTTCCAGGCAAGATTGAAATATGGTGTCTTCTATTAGGAACTTTTTAAAATATAATACCGTGTTTTCCCAAATCATTAACCTTCCCAAATCAATAACTTTAATAACTGCATAATATTCCATCATGTGGATTGTATATTTGGAATGCCTTGGGCTTTTTGTTTTTTGTTTTCAGTTTGTAAATAATATTGTAATGAACATTTTTGTATTTAAATATGCATAAATATCCTTAGGATGAATTCTTAAAAGTGGAATTTCTAGTTCAGCAAGTGTGAACAGTTTTCAAGTGTTCGATACGTTTTGCTCTCTAAAACTAAAACTTATCCACACTTGCCACAGTGTGTGTGGACAAGTTCACTGTACTCTCCCCAACATTGTGCTTTACATTTATTTTAACTTGTATTTTATTACTTTATTGGCTTTTTTGAGAGAGAAAAAATATATATATAAACATTCCCATTTTTTTGTTGGGATGTTCATCTTTTTCTTAATGACCAAGTGTCACATAAATTGTTGATACTGAAATTATTATAGCATATATATGTACTATGCTAGGAATATGTAGTGAAAGAAACATGAAATGAGCACCTTTCTTATACCCTTATTTTATGATTATTTAGAAAATAAAAAAATGAAATGCCACCCCTCATTTTATCATCATAAAACATTCCAGAGGGAATGGCAATCAGAATAAATTTATAGCAAGTATAGATTATGACAGTATCCATTCTTTTACAGGATCTTTATTGGATGTCTACATGGTCAGGGTTTAGTGCTAGTGGATGAACATTCAATAACAGATCCATGTCTGTTAATGTGGAACTTGAATTGAGGAACAGATAATAAACAAACAAGGGAACACATTTTATGTGGATAAGGGTTAAGTGGTTAAATATGAGTTAGCTGGGGGAATGAATACTCCAGGTACAGCATACAAAATCTATGAACCAGGAAGGAGTTTGGCAACTTCAAAACAAAATAAAACAGTGTAAGTGGAGCATGGTAAATAAAGTATAGACTGGCACGAGAAAGGCTTCAAGAGATAGGAAAGAGCCAGATTGTGTAGGGAAGCCACTGAAAGCATAAGCAAGGAAGTGGACATGATTCTGATTTACACTTTGAAAACATGAGACCAGCTACAATGTGGCTATCAACTGAAGGTAAACAAGAGTGGTAGGAAGCAGGGAGAGCAATTGGCCATTATAGCAATCCAGGCAGAGTCAATGATTACTAAAGCTAGAATAGCAGCAAGTGCAGATGAAGGGAAATCGACAGACTTGATAAATATTAGAAGTAGAAATGATAGCATAACAGAATGTCAGGAATGAGAAGAAAGAAGAATAACTCCCAGATTTGTATAGAATTTGAGGTTTGAATAGAATTTGAGCTATTTGTATAGAATTGTCCTTTACTGGAGATGGGGAAAACTGGAAGGGAAGCAGACTGGAGGCAAGTATCAAGAGATCATTTTTAGGCATGGCATACTTTAGATGCCTGTGTCCCATTCTAGTAGGATGTCAATTAAGCAGTAGCAATACATGAATCCAAAGGAGGTCTGGGCCGGTGATACATAATTTGGAATCATCAGAAAAATCATATAATGCTCTAGTCAGTGGTCACTTCGGCAGCACGTATACTAAAATTGGAACGATACAGGGAAGATTAGCATGGCCCCTGCGCAAGGATGACACGCAAATTCGTGAAGCGTTCCATATTTTTAGCGGACAAAGAAACAAGACGCAGTGAACGGACACAGAGAACAGACAGCCGGGGGGTGGTTAAATAAATAAATAAATCTTTAAAAAAAATAATAATGCTCTATTCAAATGGTCTCATAGTTTTGATGTTTAGAGCATATTTGAAACTAGCCAGTCCACCCCTAGAAAGATCTTTTCCTTTCTGCATTCTTATCCCTTGCTCTGTCTCCATTGTTACATACTGCAACACAGACCCCATCTATATGATTTGAGCTTTTTTAACTCACTTTGTTCTCTTCCCCTTTTAACTAAACCCCAAATATTTTGGGCCTCTTCTACTGCCTGCTTCCAGTGGAGCATGAAGGAGAGAAATAACCATGTCATTGGCCAAGCATATGTATAAATTTTAAAATGAACAGAGATTTCAGTTCTGATTTATAGAGAAAATTAATTGAAAAATACATATAAGTCATCATTTTTATTTCAAGGATTTAAATCTATTATTGATTGCTTTGTTTCCATCTATTTTTCAGTCATATTTGGTCCTTAAGAATGTAATTAGTGTCTTGCTTTTCTAAGAACATAATATTAGTGTCTTGCTTTTTTTATTTTCTGTGGTTTATAAATATTTTGAATTTATTCTGTTTATTGTAGGTTCATCAGGATTAGGCAGTCCTCTTGGCAGAAGTCGACACAGTAGTAGTCAGTCAGATCTGACCAGTTCCAGCAGCAGTTCATCTGGCTTGAGCTTCACAGCATGCATGTCTGACTTTTCCCTTTATGTATTTCATCCGTATGGAGCAGGGAAACAGAAAACTGCGGTTTCTGGTCTCACATCGGGATCAGGAGGATTAGGTAAACTGTACATGTTTCTTTCTTTCCAAATTTATAGCATCTTTTCAAGCTTTTGTCTTTTCAGAAATCATGATACCTTTAATAACAGATACAAACTAAGATCAGAAACTTATGTTACCTTTCCTTTTTGATAATATTGCTCTTGTCCTTATGTAATTATGTAAAAATAGTAAAATTTTAAAGCGAGTGGGTCATTTTTTTTTTTTTTAATTTTTATTTATTTTGTAGGCATTACATGTTTTTTTCTTCCCGTTCCCCTCGCCCACCCTGCTTGTTTCGCTGTCTGTGTCCATTCGCTGTGTGATCTTCTGTATCTGTTTCTCTTTTTGTCTTCTCATCTTTCTCCTCTAGGATTCACTGGGATTCGATCCTGGGGACTCTGATGTGGGGAGAGGTTCCCTGTCAATTGCATCACCTCTGTTCCTGGTTTCTGCTGCGTTTCACCTTGACTCCCTCCTTTGTCTCTCTTTTGTTGCATCATCATCTTGCTGTATGACTCATTTGCGTGTGCACTCGGCTTGCTATGCGGGCACTGGCTCACCACGCAGGCACTCGTGTGTGCACTCGGCTCATCACTCAGTCACTGGCTCACCACATGGGCACTGAGCTCACCATGTGGGCACTCGCCTTGCCATGTGGGCGCTTATATGGGCACTCGTCTCACCACACCGGCACCCGTATCAGCACTTGGCTCACTGCTCAGGCACTCAGCTCACCGCATGGGCACTTGGCTCACCTCATGGACACTGGGCTGGCGACGCAGGCACTGGCTCACCATGCAGGCACACTTTCTCTTCTTTTTCACCAGGAGACCCCAGGAATCGGACCTGGGTCCTCCCATATAGTAGGCGGAAGCCCTGTCACTTGAGCCACACCTGCTTCCCCATTTTTAAATTCAAAATAAAAATTTTTATTTTACTAGCATTTTAAAATGCAAATGAATCTACTAAAGAAGAACAAGATCTTGATATTAATGAATGCCTCTTGACTAGTATTTAGATAAATAATAAAGACATAGATACCATGTAAATTCTGGTTTTTGTTGTTGAGAAAGAGTTGTAAAAATCACATTATGTTTATGGGATTGAAACAATCCAACTATTGTTAAGAACTCTAATGCTCATTGGATGATTCTGCTTAAATTTTTACCTCACTAAAGTGAACTTAATTAATGGCATCTTCTAGTACATTGGGTAATTTTCACGTAGCTAAGTAAGTGTGTGTGTATGTAAGGCATTTTGTTTTTTGTGATTTTAGGAAATATGGATGAGGAACCTACTTCAGTCACTGGTCGGAAAGACTCCCTCAGTATAAACCTTGAATTTGTAAAAGTGAGTTTGTCTCGGATAAGGCGTTCAGGAGGTGCTTCATTTTTTGAAAGCCAGTCTGTAAGCAAGTCTGCAAGCAAAATGGACACTACCTTAATAAATATATCTGGTATTCAATTTTATAACTTTTAAATTAAAATATTGTCTTTCAGAATTAATGGCCTCCCTTTAGTCACTGTTTGCATATTAAACACATTGAATAATATTAAGCTTTTTGTGTAAGGTGTTTTTTTTTTTAAGATTTATTATTTATTTATTTCTTCCCGCCCCTCATTGTTTGCATTCGCTGTCTGCTTGTTGTGTGCTTGTCTTCTTTTTAAGTTGGTACCGGGAACTGAACCCAGGACCTCCCATGTGGGAGGGAGGTGCCCAATAGTTTGAGCTATCTTTGCTCCCACATATTGTGTTTCTTGTTGTGTTTCCTTGTATGTCTCTTCATCGAATCATCTCATTGCATCAGCTTGCCATGCCAGCCTTTCTCATCGGCCCGCTGTCTTGCTCATCTTCTTTAGGAGGCACCGGGAACTAAACCTGGGACCTCTCATGTGGTAGGCAGGCACCCAACTGCTTGAGCCACATCGGCTTCTCGTCAAAGTTTATTTAAAGGAATGGTATGACAGTCCAGTCTAGTCCAGTGATCAGCAGAAGTAATCAATGTTAGAAATGTTATCTACAACCCAAGGGCCAAAAGATATCTAATTAAATTCCTGAAAACTGCTTTTTTCCTTCACTCCTCTATCATGAATTGATAGTTTCTGATTTTTTGTTTTTAGTTTAATTTTTTAACTGTAAATTCTTAAAACATGAAAAGGAAATGAGTGACATTGTTTTTTAAATAGCACAATAATTGGTGCCCAAAGATCTTAAGTTGTGTGAGTATGTATCGCCAGCTTTATAATTAACTGTGAATATTGAAAAGTCATTTGTTCTTTCATCTTCTTTACATTGTGAGTATTTAAAATTAAACTTATTTGAAACATTTGAATAATTCAGAGTACAATGTGAATGCAAACTTTTAAAACTATTTATTGGACAGATATTGCATGTACAATCAGCCTGGCATTTATTCAGCAAGCATATATTGAGTCTGTATTTCACAGTGAACTTGTGCCAGGCACTGTGCTAGGTAATTTGAGGAGATCAGCATGAATGAGTCAAGTTTTTAAGTGTGGACAAATAAACGACAGTGCAACAATGTGATGTGATAAATGCTATAAATGGGGTTATTTTAAAAGTAGGAAACAATACACTGTATTACATTCTGAGGATGTTATTTCTGTATACACCTGAATTTTAAAACATTCAGATAATGGATTAAAGGAGCAGCTAATTTGGGCATCTGCTCTTTTTGAGAGACCATGTTCTGACTGGTTTGTGAAGGAACTCAGAATTAGCCAATTAGAGACTAATGTATTTATTTTTAGAGGGACACTTTTTTTTTTTTTTAGATTTATTTTTTATTTATTTCTTTCCCCTTCCCCCCTACTCCTAGTTGTCTGTTCTCTGTGTCCATTTGCTGTGTGTTCTTCTGTGACCACTTCTATCCTTATCAGCGGCACCGGGAATCTGTGTTTCTTTTTGTTGCGTCTTCTTGTTGTGTCAGCTCTCCGTGTGTGCAGTGCCATTCCTGGGCAGGCTGCACTTTCTTTCGCGCTGGGCAGCTCTCCTTACAAGGTGCACTCCTTGCACGTGGGGCTCCCGTACATGGCACTCCTTGCACGGATCAGCACTGCGCATGGGCCAGCTCCACACGGGTCAAGGAGGCCCGGGGTTTGAACTGCAGAGCTCCCATGTGGTAGGCGGACGCCCTATACATTGGGCCAAGTCCGCTTCCCGACACCTTTTAAATATAAGTATTTAAAGCACATTTCCATGATCTGAATTTTAAATATGTATACATATGTATATACATGTGACTATACGCAAATGTGTATTTTCTTCTGTTAATACAATTAGACATGAAAATCCAATTTGCCTTATAGACTGAATATCCATATCTGAAAGAGTTCCTACATCATATAGCACAGATTAACCAAAAATATATTTATATTTACCTTAGTTTAATGTTTTTAAACAAAGTTTCTTCCTGCTGCACTTTTCTATATAAAATGCTAGTGTCGGACTTGGACTTTTTCCTTTATAGTCCCCCAATTACATAATGTACAGTGAATTTGTTTAAAAAATTCCATTTTAGTGTTTCTTTCTTGGAGTGCTTTTGTGTGCTTGGGTGTTAATGTGATGAAAACACCAGACTGCACAGTGACTGTTGAGAAGGGGAAGTTTCGTGAGGTTCCATAATATTTTTTACAAAGTGAATTTTTAAAAATTCCCATGCCAGAAAAAAACAACAACCAAAAAAGAGAGCACTGTGGGCAGGGACTGTGTCTGGCTTGCATGCAGCAGAAAGACTACATGAGGGTGATCCACACCTCATCCTGTTTCGCTTTCTGTATTTCAGAAGAGCCCTGTGTTAAAGATGATAGTTGGTTATAAGACAAATCTTTAGAATCTCTCTGAGAATTTCATGTAAATCGATAATATAAATCTAACCTTATCTCAAAAAAAGGAAATGAAATTAAGTGTAAGATTGTGCTTTTTCTGTGGAAGGAACCTATATATTACTTGCTAACCATAATGTGTAACTTTATTTCATGAATTGTAATAACATGATTATAGTTCAGCTATATAATATCAAGCTGTATACATACCATGTGAAAATATTAAAGGTTTTGAAAAATTTGTTCCATTTCTAATAGATTTTATTTTTTATGTTTCAGCTGTTTGTGATATAGGATCCGCCTCCTTTAAATATGATATGCGCAGACTCAGTGAAATTCTGGCATTTCCAAGAGCCTGGTATAGGAGAAGTATTGCAAGACGCCTTTTCCTCGGAGACCAAACTATAAATTTGCCCAGTAAGCTTGCTTTGTAATTATAATTATAATTAGGTTACAGTAGTAATAATATCCATGATTGGTAATAAACTTTGTCTTCATTGGTGATACCATGTTATTCATGTACTCATTCAACAAATGTCTACTGAACCCCTCATTGATACTGGGGATATATCACAGAACCAAATAGACAAAAGCTTGCCTTCTTGAAGATTGCATTCTAGCTGACATTTTATCCTACAATTATTACTTTGTAATCTTTGTAAAACCGGAAAGTGCAGAAATACATTTAGCCATCCAAGTTAATCATAGTTGGTTAGGGTGGAAAACTGAATGTTAAGGTCATGCTACCATCTGGCCTGCATTTTCCTCTTGACTTATATTGTACTCAAGAACAGAGTTGTGGAAATGAAAGGTAGAAATCAGTGTGATATATTGGAAAATATTAGAAAGCCTGGACCTGGGTCTATTCCCTCAGCTGTAAAGTAGGAACAGAATACCAGTCCTGCCCATGTTATGAAGTTTCTGGGAGAATTAAGTATCATACCAGAATGTGCTTTGCAATCTATAAGTTGCTGTACAGTTGCCAAATAGGGAACTAGAAAGAATTTATAATGTGGTTAGTAGTGTATGGGTGAAATTTATTACTTTTAAAAGTGATTTTACCCTATTAATTTGGCAGCTTTTTTCTCTTTTGTCCTACTTTTCTGCTAGCATCTGGCCCAGGGACACCTGATTCCATCGAAGGGGTAAACCAGCACCTTTCCCCTGAATCATCGAGAAAAGCTTACTGCAGGACCTGGGAGCAGCCTAGTCAGTCAGCTTCCTTCACTCACATGCCTCAGTCACCTAATGTGTTCAATGAGCATATAACAAATAGCACCATGTCACCAGGGACAACAGCACAGAACCTAAAATCCCCAGCTTCCATCAGATCAAGAAGTGTGTCTGATTCTTCAGTTCCCCGAAGAGGTAACATCATTCTCTTTGTTATCAGTAGCCTGCCAATTTCCCAATAAAAATCCAAATTAATTATTCCCAGTTTCTGCCCTACGTTCAGGGATATATACTCTTGCAAGTTTTTATGATGGATCAGAAAACAAACAAATGAAAAAACACATTAAAGTATTTCCAGCAGCAGAGACAACTAGATGCCTGGTAACTCTGAAATAGGTTAGAGAGGAATAAGCATAATATGAAGTGTGTTCCACAGTGTAGAGTTACCTCAGAAAGAAAACAAACCTACAATGTTAAAAAAGTCCCAAAAGATGCTTTGATATTAAGAAACTTAATCTTTGTGTTCATTCAGTCATTCTTTTATTCAGGTAGTGATCTTGAAGCCTTTTAAGTACCAGGCACTGTAATTATGCCTGAACATATGAAAATGAATGACACATTTCTTGTCACAAGGTAAGATTAGACTATAATGAGCACATGCAGAATTTAGGATATATAGTGGGTTCATGAACACAGGACCTGGCCAGACTTTGCTTTTCAGAATAGTCCCTGCCTTTGAGCCCTCTGTTTGGCAGCAGTTCCTTATTATTTTCTCCTTTGTCAGAAAAATCCTAGGATGGTGAATTATCTGAGTTGCTGTATCTTATGTGCACCCCAGAATTTCTTCATGCAAAATGAGAGTTATACAGAACTTTATGAGCTTTCAAGAAGTAAAGTTGCCAGCACTTACTAAGCATTCCATAAATGGGAGCTATTATTATAGAGGCAGTTGGCAAACATTAAATGTTAGGTTATACTACAAAAATATCGTATTTTTTATTTTTTAGATTACAGTGATGAGTGCTTTTTGCTTTGTAACTGATCGTTTTTGTGAATGAACATGCATTTGATTTTTCTGTTTTCAGATTCACTTTCAAAAACATCAACTCCTTTTAACAAATCAAACAAAGCAGCAAGTCAGCAAGGGACCCCATGGGAAACACTTGTTGTGTTTGCTATCAACTTGAAGCAATTAAACGTTCAAATGAATATGAGCAATGTAATGGGAAATACAACGTAAGCTATTTAGATACAAAGGGAAAAATCTTTATTAGTTGTAATTTTTCTTACTTTTTAGTAAAGCAACTCAAAACCTTTTTTATGCTGAATTATTTGTGACAATAAAGACAGTAGATAAAATATGTAACTTGCTTTATCCTGAAAATGGCTTAACTTAAGGATACTATAATATAAAACAGCATGAAGTGTGTTATAAAAAAGAGGGAAAGTTACAAAGAAATAGAGTAATTTTCCATCTACAAAGAAAATATTATCATCAGTGTTAGTATTCAAACCTTTACTACATGGTTTTTATAAGAAATATGTTGTTCCTTTGTCAAATTTGACCTTTTATTTAAATCACCTAATTTAATTCCTATTTTAATTCAAGACAGTAAAAGTTGTATATCTAATTCGTAATATTTTCTTTCCTTTTCCTTCTCTTTTTTTAGCTGGACAACTAGTGGTTTGAAGAGCCAAGGCCGTCTATCAGTAGGAAGTAATCGAGATCGAGAGATTAGCATGTCTGTTGGTCTGGGAAGATCACAGTTAGATTCTAAAGGAGGAGTAGTTGGAGGAACCATAGATGTCAATGCTTTGGAGATGGTTGGTATGTTGAATTTTTACAGTTAATCTAACATATCTTTTAAAACTACATTGGAAAAGTTTGGTGAATTTTTCCCATCGAGCATTTCTATGAAAAGTAATTATTGTTTCTACTTTAGCACATATTTCCGAACATCCAAATCAACAACCCAGTCACAAAATTCAGATTACTATGGGTTCTACTGAAGCTCGTATTGATTACATGGGTTCAAGTATCCTCATGGGTATCTTCAGTAATGCTGATCTTAAGCTTCAGGATGAATGGAAAGTAAATCTGTATAACACATTGGATTCAAGCATGACTGATAAAAGGTATTTAACAAAACATTACTTTTCGAACACTTTACTTGCTTTTGGTTGCTTTTTAACATATTTTCAATTATCTAGTGAGAAACCACATCCATTTTTCCTGCAAAATGATTTAGTATGGTGTAATTAAAATGAATGAAAAGGCAGGGTTAGGGGAAGAGAATTTTCCTTTTTCTTTCCAACTATCTTCTCTAAGATATACGGTAAAGATTCTGTTTTATACTCCAGTGAAATTTTTGTCCATGGAGATTTGAAGTGGGATATATTCCAAGTAATGATATCGAGATCAACTACACCTGACCTGATAAAAATAGGAATGAAGCTCCAAGAATTTTTCACACAACAGTTTGACACCAGCAAACGAGCTCTCTCTACCTGGGGACCAGTTCCTTATCTTCCACCCAAGACAGTGACTAACAACCTAGAAAAAAGTTCACAAGAACAATGTAAGAATTAGATTTAAGCTTTTATTTATGCTTTATCTTTCACTAAGCATGTGTTACCATCTTAATTAAAAATAATAGTAACAACAATAATCTGTATACCGTACTCATAAAGTCATCCATAGGCTCTTTATCCCATGTTCCTCCTCCCTTCATTCAGCAAAGGACCTGAATTCCTACCTTCCAGTGAAAATAGAGGCCATCATTTGGGAAGTCTTCATTCATTATCCTTCCCTCTGCCACCAGTTCACCTGCAACCATACCAGTTCCTTTCTTTTGAATGCTAATTATAGCAGTATCATGTTTTAGTTAAGGGTATGGGCTGTGGAATTAGAATATCTGGGTTTGGATTTATTAGTTGTGTGATATTAGGCAGATTATTCTTTTCACATAATATAATTTAATTAGCAAGTATTTATTAAGCATCAACCATGTACTTAGGTACTGTTCTAGGCACAGGCGAACTAAAGGTAGAAAAAGTCCTTACACTCATGAAGCTTACATTGTAATAGAAGAGATAGACCATAACTAACTTACTATATATATAAGATAATTTCAGGTAGAGAAAAGTGCTGAGGAAAAGAACAAAGCAGGGGAAGGAGATAGAGTATGATAGGGTATATGGGAAACTATTTCAGATATTGTGAGCAGGAAAGGCTTTTCTGAAGTGACATTTTAGTGGAAATGTGAAAGAATTGGAAAAACTGAGTTAAGATCTGGGGGAAGGGAGTTCCAGATATAGGGGTCATTGAGAGTTGCAAAGCTTCTGCAGTGGGAATAAATATGGATTATTTGAGGAACAATAGAGTGGCTACTGTGGCTGGAGCAAAATGAGCAAGGAGGAAAGTACTAGAATAAGTTCAGAGAGACATAAACTCAGTCTCACAGATGAGATTTTTTGATATGATGGGAAGTTATTAGAGAGTTTTGAACAGTTGACATTTGATTTCTTTTTCTTAAAGTGTGTCTTTTTAACGCATGATTGTTGCTACTATATGGAAAATAGACTGTATGGGGATAAAGCGGAAGGAAGGAGACCACTAGGAGACTATTATAGTAGTCCAGGCAATAGATGATGGTGGTTCTGACTAGGGTGGTAAAGGTAAAATGGTGAGAAGTAGCCAGAATCATGATAACTTTTAATGTTTTATTGTAACAGAAGCAGGACATGTGCATTGAACAAAACTAGAAAATATTAATACATACAAAATAAAAACGTTATATTCCACCTAGAAATCACCACTGTTAACATCTTAGATAATATACTTCCAGATACCTGTCAATGCATTTATGTGCACTTTTTACCAAAATGTTCATATTGTTTGTCACCTTTTTCCAGTCAACATCTCCTAGTTTCCATTTTTGCTAATTACTCCTCTAATTTTCAAGCCATATTCAAATTCCTACAGTTGACCCCATAATATCCTTTACAACTGATTTTCGCAGTGTATAAATCCACAAACACAGGTTAAATCTGGTTATGTTCCTTCATTGTCTTATAATTTAGCATCGTCCCTTTTTTATGGCCTGAATTGTTGGAGAGACCTACAAATTGTCCTTCAGAATGTCCTGCCTTCTAGGTATTTTTCACTTGCTCCCTCACGTTATCATTTATCTTGACCTTCTTGTCCAGTATTTCTATTAAACTAGAGTTTATATCAGGCATATACAAATGGAGGGTTGTTCTGCAGAATACCTGGCCTGGATTCTTTGAAAGCGTCCTTGTCATTAAAAACAAAGGAACATGAGATTAAAGGAAACTAAAGAGACTTGCCAACTAAATACAGTGCACAATCCTTACATGATCCTTGATTGGATCAGGGGGAAGAGGTGTGAAAAGTAGTCAGAAAGAATATTACTGGAAAAATTAGGTAATATAAATATGAATTTATATTTGTTTAGTGCTTCTCAAGCTTTAAGAAAGTTTGTAACAACTGGAGAGCTTATTAAAATGCAGATTCTCATGCAGTAAGTATTGAGTAGATTTGAGAGTATGCAGTCATAAGCAGCTCCCAAGGTATTGCTGATGCCACTGGTCCTCAGACCTCACTTTGAGTAGTAGCAAGGATATAGAAGAATAAAAACAATAAACTTAAAATCAGTAATCTGCCTTTGATTTCTAGGTCTCCCAATCACTGGTGCACTTAGCCTCTCTGTTAGGCTTCTTCACCTAGTTTGCAGGTTTATTGTAAGAATTGTATAAAATTGCATACAAATACTTCGTAAATCATTAATTATTACAGAAGTGCTGGTTGTAACTATTATTAGCAAGTACTCGTTTCCTTAGATCTGTCTTTCCTCATTTAGCATTTTTTCCTAGACTCTCTTTTCTAGCTGCTACTTAATGTTAACTATTAGGTTAGGTATTTGTTTCATCTTTTACCTGAGTCACTTTCAGCTGTAGAAAGTAGCCACCAGCTGCCTCCTTATCCCCCATCCCCACCCCTTCAGGATGTTCATCAGGCACTTTGGGATAAAAGTGTTTTGGTTTTCTTGCAGTGCTTGATGCAGCTCATCATCGTCACTGGCCTGGAGTATTGAAGGTGGTATCAGGATGCCACATATCCTTATTTCCGATTCCATTACCAGAAGATGGAATGCAGTTCGGAGGATCAATGAGCTTACATGGAAATCATATGACACTTGCTTGTTTTCATGGCCCAAATTTCCGTTCAAAATCCTGGGCCCTTTTTCATTTAGAGGAACCAAATATTGCTTTTTGGACTGAAGCTCAGAAAATCTGGGAAGATGGTAAACTGACACATTTCCAGCTTTTACTTTTTGTCTATCTGCTCTATATGATTCAAAATCATATCTTTGTTTTTTCATATCTTTGTCTATTTTTCCTATAATATTTCTATTTCTGTAGTTTATCTTTATTTTTGTTATTAGATACTTAACATATTGAGTTCACCACCAAGGACTTGATATCTATAAAGTCTAGTACCTATTTCTGAACTTGTCATCTTACTCCCCGTTTCTTACTTAGGCAATTAAAGTTTCTGCTGCTGTGGGTGGCCATGGTAGTAGTTATAAATATTTATTATTAAAAACATTAAGAAAAGACACACAGTGGTAGTATGAAGAAATTATTTCATAGTCAAGACTATCTTGTAGCCTTTATTTGCAAGGCTCTGCTTTATACCTCTATTGACAGTGACAAATCCAGTTCCTTTAAACTATGATTGCCGACTTGATGATTGTTAATGGTGAAAGAAGTGATTGCTGCTCCTAATCTTCTTAGAGATAAATCCAAGTATAAGTAAAAGGAAGGAAAATTACCTATGATTTTTTTTCTAGCTTATTTATCCTTTATTTTTACAACCTTCACTATCTCTGTATGACAGCTAAATCTGTTGCTCTGGAACCACAACCACTTTCTTGCATCTAAATATAGTTACTTTAAAAAAACTTTTTGTTTTTGTTTTTTTTTCTCTAGGTTCTAGTGATCATTCTACATATATTGTACAAACATTGGATTTTCATCTGGGTCATAATACCATGGTTACCAAACCATGTGGTGCTTTGGAAAGTCCAATGGCAACAATAACCAAGATAACAAGGCGTCGCCATGAAAATCCACCCCATGGAGTAGCAAGTGTCAAAGAATGGTTCCATTATGTTACAGCCACAAGGAATGAAGGTTAAACAGTGGATTCTTTGGAGAGATTTATTTCATTTCATTTTTTTTCTATTTTGGGTTCTGTCAACTGTGTTTAGAATTTAAGTGGAGATAGCTTTTATTTAATTACACAAGTGTCACTTTACTTCCTAAAACAAGTAACAGTTGTTTAATGTGTGATTCACCACTTGGTAGTATAGCATTTTAGATGTAACTAAAGCATTCAAAATAAAATTGGTTTTAAATAAATAAAATTAAACTAAGTTTACTTTTTACAATTGGGAAAATATTTTTGTAGTAAAGCTGAAAAATGGAAGTTTTGGAAAGTTACTATACAACTAAATAATGGAATGCCGTAAATTTAAGGTTCAGAATGGCTACAACAGAATGAAATAAAATTGCACTGTTCTCATTAAGTCATAAGTCTCAGGAGTTTGCTCTTGGTGAGTTTTTTTCCTTTGATTAGATTCACCAGCCTTGTAATAGTGTACTCATGGGAACTTTTATTTTGTGGCTGTTTTAGTTTACAGTATTGATTTTATCAATCCTCTCATCTGTAATGGATAGCTGACTAGATCGAGACATGTTAAGACTTGATTATTTCACTCTAAAAATTTCCCTCTCATAAAATGGAAAAGAAGATGACTTGTACCCCATGGAAAATAGCTACCATAGAACAGGAGATCCCAGAGATTAAAGATCATTTTTAAAATGTTGTGAGAAAAAAGGATAAGAAAGTAAATTAGGGGAAGCAGACGTGGCTCAACTGATAGAGCATCTGCCTACCATATGGAGGTCCAAGGTTCGATCTCCAGGGCCTCCTGGCCCATGTGGTGTGCTGGCCCATGTGCAAGGAATGCCATGCCATGCAGGGGCGCCCCCGTGTAGGGGTGCCCCACGCTCAAGGAGTGTGCCCCGGAAGAAGAGCCACCCCACACAAAGCACAGCCCACCCAGAAATGGTGCCACACGCACAGATAGCTGACTTAGCAAAATGACACAACAAAAAAGAGACATAGTTTCCCAATTCCGCCAGATAATGCAAATAGATGCAGAAGAACACACAGTGGATGAACACAGAGAGCAAACAACAGGGGGGAAGGGGAGAGACATAAATGAAATAAATCCTTTAAAAAAAAAAAGTAAGTTAGAAGACTATGCCTGTCTTAACTTTTCTACCTCTAAAGACTGAAGAGGGAGGAGATTCTTTTTGGTTTGGATGCTCTGGAAAGGTCATTAGCATTTTGAACTACTGTTTGTTTGCCTAAAAAATGCTATTTTAATTTTTTAAAAATCTTAGTTTGCTAGGGCTGCCATAACAAAGTGCCACAAACTGGATGGCTTAAAATGACAGAAACTTATTGTCTCACAATTCTGGAGATTAGAAGTCTGAAATCAAGGTGTCAGCATGACCGTGCTTCCTCTGAAGTCAGTAGGAAAGAATCTGTTCCATTCCTCTTTTAACTTCTGGTGTTTCTAGCAATCCATAGCATTCTCTGCATCAGTCATTACAAGGTGTTCTCCCTCATTATGTCCAAATTTCTTCTTACAAAGGTATCAGTTATATTGGATTAAGGGCCCACTCTATCCCAGTATGACTTCATTTTAACTTCCCTGGTTTCATCTGTAATAACCTTATTTCCAAATAATGTCACATTCTGAGGTACTAGGATTCGAATTTCAACACACATTTTGGCAGTATGTAATTTTATCCATAATAGACAGTCATAATCTAACAATAGAGCATAAGTTGGGAAAAAGCAGGAGTTCTACTTGTTTATAAGTATAGGATTATAATTAATCCCAAATTTTATAGAAGTGACAGAATCAATCTATGGAGACCTTTGCACTTATTAAACTCAAGCTCAGATATAAATTCAATTGAGAATCATATTCATTTTAAAGTCAGAGAAACCAAAACCAAAATTTAATGGATTTATCCAAAATCACATTACATAGCTTTGGTCTTAAGAAAAGCAATATATGTATTGACTATTTTTTTAAATGTTATTTATATAACAATTCTTAAAATGAGATGAGCTCTGTGTATCATGATACCTACAAATTTATATTCTTATCAGTGCCTGTTGATTTAATTTGATTCTTATTGTCTTTATTCTTATGCATGTAGAGCTAAACCTACTACGCAATGTTGATGCTAATAATACTGAGAGTAGCACTACTGTGAAGAATTCTAGTTTGTTAAGTGGATTCAGAGGAGGGTCTAGCTACAATCATGAAACAGAGACTATCTTCGCACTACCAAGGATGCAGCTTGACTTTAAATCCATTCATGTTCAAGAACCACAGGAACCTCCATTGCAGGGTATGTGAAAATACAATCTTTAGTTTCTAAAGTTATTAAGAAAATTCTAAGGGAAGTTCCAACTACTGCTTTTTCCCCACAGATTATTTTTTTATACTAATGTAGTATGATGAAAATTGGTTTTCTGGGTCAAATTGATTTTTCTTACCAGCTACATGACCTGTTGCAAATTATTTAATCCTCCTTTGCTTCTTTCTCCTCAGTAAAATGGGAAGTATAGGACTTGATTTTAAGGGCTGTTAGGAGGAATAAATGGTACATACTGGAAAAGTGTTTCTATGATAATCATCATCATTCTAGATATCACATCTAGAAGTCATTCATTTATCTGTAGTTCCATTTCAAGTAGATACATGGACCTATGTAAATCCCTTACTAATGGGAAGAGGAAGGAACTTACGTCATTAAATGTGTTACTATAAAAGAACTTTACCATTGCAGATGCCAACTTGAAGCCAAAGGTAGAATGTAGTGTGGTGACAGAGTTCACTGACCACATTTGTGTGACGATGGATGCTGAGCTCATCATGTTTCTTCATGATTTAGTGTCAGCTTACCTTAAAGAAAAAGAAAAAGGTGGGTAGCATATTCTCATTTTTTTTTCTCCCAAGCTTTAGGAAATGCAGCTGACAATGCCATTTATATGGCTTAGTATGATCTGGTGATAAAATGAACAGAATGTGGCTCCTTTCTCTATGAGTTGCAAAAATTGTAGCATGTTAGTAAGACTGTGTAGCAGACTTAAAAAGAAAACATTTTCTTTTCAAAAATAATTTTAGATTTCAGTGATGGTAGTTTGTTTTCATGAGCTAGCTGACATATGTTTACATATGAGAAATGTAATTGTTAAGAAACATGTGGTGGTCCTAATGTGTCTATATGGGATTGGTTGAATATATTATTGTGTGTCCATACAATGGAATACTTTGTTGCTATTTAAGAGAATGAGGTAGTTTGAAATGTAAGATAAGGAATGTTCTCCCAAATATTTGGTAATTTGTTCATTCATTAAATATTGTTACCTAGTTTGTGAAACAACAGATAGGCTCATCTAAAAATTGTTCATTATAAGTATACTTTATCCAGGTCAAAAAGTAAATTATCATGTATTTTAGGAAGAAAACATTTTAAAAAATAGGAAATTTCTCTTGCAGATATTTCAAAATGGCCTCTTTATAAATGGTTCTTGAGTGAAGAAAATAGATTATCAAAAGACCTTGTTGAGAGAGTGCAAAAGTGGTATAGCATAGTGTGAATTGCTTTTCCATTTAGTTGTGCCAAAAATTCATTGAGAAGGTAAAATTAATAATGATGCCCAGGAGAAATCAGCCCTTAGTTGAGACTTCAGGCTAACTGTTTGAAATCATATAATAGACAGGCTATAAGTAGATCCATTCTTCACATACAGCACTGATACATATCAGTCCTTTTATTTGGTAATCCTTTTGTTTTTCCTCTGCCTTCATATTAAAATTTAACATGGAGAAAAATAGAGCCTAAGTAAACCTGTGAAAGTCAGAATACTTTTCCAGTCCACCTAGACTGAAAGTCTGTCAGATTTCTCTCTCTAACTCAGATATAATAAAACTTTTTATGAAATACTGCAGTCTTGGTCTGCTATAAAGTGTATTTCTAAGAAATACCTATAAACCTTTGTAAAACATAATTTCAATTGGAAGACAGGGATGGGGCACTTGATTTTCGGATATACAATAACAAAGTATTATTACTTGTGGAGATTTTAATTATAAATAAAGATATCTTCGTAGCTGTAAGTATATTTTGTTACTACAAACTAAAAGCAATTGGTTTAGGCCAAAAATAAGTATAAACATCCTGAGAAAGTTCTTAACATCTTGTAAACTTTAGCCAGAATCAACATATTTCTAGAGTATCAAGATAAATTTTAGTACCATAACCACCACCAATAAAAAACAAAAGCACAGCAACTGAGCAGGCAGCAACTGAAGGCATCTGTTTTCTTACATATAGTGTGGTAACACACCTTCATTCCTAGGCTCATTCCAAATAAATGTGTCATCCTAAGTGCTAATTCTCAACCAAGTTATAACCAGAACTACTTAATACAAATCATATTACGTAATTAATCAAATGTCTTGTGTCTCATTTGTATTTTGAAACATTGTGTCGTAAGAGAAATGCCATATTTAATTAAATAAGAGCTTATGAAAGCTACTCGTGTGCTCTATGCCTGCTATCAAATAAATGATCTCAACATTCTTTACCATTAGTTTTAGGCACCCAACTATGTGTAAAACGTATACTATTACCCCAAAGAAAATGATGGCATGTTATTTCTAATTGTTGTAAGAGAATACATTGCCATTCTATTTTCCTCTAAGAAATACCAGAAATTTCTAATTATTTACAGCTTATTTTAAATTTTTACTTTTTAGGAAATGTAATTAAATGAGGCTTTGACCAGATCAAAACAAAATGACAGATGAAGCCAATTATTTTGTTCTTAGAGTGATTGGTAATACATTTATAAGATTTGTATTTGCAATATTAATCTATCATTTTCATTATAGCCATTTTTCCACCTCGGATTTTATCTACTCGACCAGGACAGAAAAGTCCAATTATTATACATGATGACAATTCCTCTGATAAAGACAGAGATGATAGCATCACATATACTACTGTGGATTGGAGAGATTTTATGTGCAACACATGGCATCTAGAACCCACCCTTAGGTGAGTAGTAGGTATATATATTTTAACCCCATATTCTATGAAACTACTATGAAAAAAAAGTTTATGAATAATGTGTCAGTTTAAATATGGTTTACCAAAACATATTTTTAGAAGTTAGCTACTTGTAACCTCTATAACTCCTTACCGCTCCATTCTGCTTTTGAAAGTGCTTCTATGTAAGGTGAAAGAGGCACTTACAAACACTGAGAATAGCTCAGAGCTGATGAGCTGTCCACAATGTAACTTCTGTTGGTTAATCACTAAAATATGGGAATAACTCCTTTTTCATTGTTGCTATCCTTTTTTCACTTCCTCACCAGGATGATATTTTCAGTGTTTTGAGGTAATTCAAGTAAATTGTTAGTTTGGGAAGATGCAGAAGTCATACATCATCATTAAGGAACTGTTAAAATTTCTTACTGTATATATGTCATTACAATGAAATAGAACCTACAGTGTCACAGTTCCCTTCTGTCTGCATACTAAGCAATATAAAACCATGTCCAAAATGTCTAATGCTATCAGATCCATATACCTTTACCAAGTTATGTTCTTCTGCAGTCAGGATCCCAATTACATCAACTCGATTTTCAATCAAAATGTCAGAAGTATTTTGTAATTTTCTATTTATGTTTGCTGCTATGACTAGTTGTACTTGCTTGTCTTGTGATTAACATTCATAGCCTTCCTATTTTTTTCTCTGCTTTTTAAATCAAATTCTAACAGTCCAAATCCTGGAAAACAGTATCAGAAGAAGTCCAGCACACCCCAGCACAACATTCTGCAAAATAATATAGATTTTATTTAAAGTTATTATTCAGAAACAGTTCTGCCATAAAATGATTCCAAACTAACTTAATCTTCATTTTACAGTAGACTTATGTATGAGCAGAAAGTAGTTTTATTGTGTTAGTAGGTAATTTGTATTCAATAAAATTGGTTGTAACCAAATCAACAAAACACTTTAATTTTAATTAACAATACACATACTTATGAGAAATATTAACAGTGTCTGTATCAGGACCAGTATTAAAATATTGCAAATATCCTGATGCAGAAAACCTTTTGGAAAATCTGTTTCATATTTGTAAATCAAAATAAATATAATGGAAAGACTGAGTATCTTTAAGAGTGAATATACTTAAATGGAATATAACATGAATTGAATTTACAAGTATAAAGATGGTTAAATTTGCCATAAATATATTCTCTTGTTTAGTAAGCTTAACAAGGGTGACTAGTTAAAGATTATGGTATAATGGTGAAGTGTGGGGTTATTAACTCAGTCTCTAAACCTAGTTTCATGACCTAATAGCTGAGTGACTCTGGCCAAAGGACTAACCTTTCTCTGCCTCAGTTGCCTCATAGGAACAGTTTGGAAAATAGTATTATCCATTTTGTAGGTTTGTTATAATGGTTAAATGAGTTAATTAATGCAAAGTATTTATAACTACTGGAGTTAGGGAGATCAGTGTTTGATACTCCTTTTTTCCCTTCCCCACCTGAGTTCAGGGTAATTGAAATAGTGGGAGACAGGAAGATGGAAATCAAAATAATAGTTTTTAATACTGGTAAAGCTGATAACAAAGAATGTGGTTTGGATATCTGGCAACAATGGCTTTGTACTACAAAGCCCAGGTTTGGACTTGGGCTTCAATGTTGCAAAACTCAAGGGGCAAATGCCTGGAACTGTTTGGTCAGCCGCCCCATGTATTCACCTAGCCACAGACAGCACTGAACATTTTCTTCCTTAGGGACCTGTCCTGAAAAACCTAAACAAAGAGGAGCAGACAAAAATGAGTGGCTCCTAAGAGAAGAGAGAGAAGAGGGTACTGCACTACATTACTCATTTTCTCTCTTAACCTCTTCAACCAGATAAATCATGGATAATGGGACAGAGAAAGGCCACTGGTGTTTCACTATGGGCTTTTCCTCCATACAGAAGGAAATATCTGGAATGTGGAGAAAATGGTTTGTTCAAACATGTTTACCACATAGCAAACACTCAGTGAATTTTAGCCTTTTTTTTCTCATCTGTCACATGCTTGTGAAATCTTTTAGAGTTAACCAGATGTCCTTTTAAATGTTAAGATGGCCATGTAACCTAATAGACCTAAAATAAATCAATCAATGAAATTTGGTAAACTCTATCCCAGTGAATAGGCTTTTAAGAATGCTTATAGTTACACATTTTTTAATGCTCTTATTACAGCCAATCCAGGAATTGTTGGTTAGATTATTTGAATGCATCTATTGAAAATATTGAGAATCTGTGAGCATATTATGGAGCCTCAATGATGTTCTTGAATGTATTGCCTTCAGGACTGTGTTTTACGGCATTGTATTCCTTAGTTATTATCATTTACAATTATTATTTTAGATTAATTTCTTGGACTGGAAGAAAGATTGATCCAGTAGGCGTTGATTATATTCTTCAAAAATTGGGCTTTCATCATGCCAGGACCACTATTCCTAAATGGCTTCAGAGAGGAGTCATGGACCCACTGGACAAGGTGCTGTCAGTTCTTATTAAAAAACTTGGTACTGCACTACAGGATGAAAAGGAAAAGAAAGGAAAAGACAAAGAAGAACACTAAAAAAGTAACTTGACCTGTGAAGAAATTATGATTGTGTCATTAAGTTTATTACACTGGAGTATTTTCAGGGGGTTTTGTATAATAAAATTATTTTAAAGATAATTTTAAAAGAATTCTAACTTTGTGGCCATGATATTAAAAGTTTGTGTGTTAACTTGTGTATTCTAGTTCCGCCATTCTGTATACAATGAAGTATTGCATGATAATGTATATTTTGTGAAAAATTAAATATATAAATCTCTTTAGGGTTATAATTATATTAAGTGCAATGTGAGTCCTGCATCTTTAAAATATTTGCAGAATAACTGTGAATTTTCTTTGTTATTAGTCATAACTTTTTTAAAAATTTTGTTGAAAATGTCATTTTTTTCTTGGTCATTAATTGCCTTTTTTCAATGTAGACTTGTACAGTTATCTATTTGTATATAGTTTGAGTAATTGTGATATGATTGCAAACCACTAAAATATTGTTTGTAACTATTGTAATAAAAAGCCACAGTAATTGATGTCAGTCCATAGTAGTGTTTATGCCTTTTCCTCATTGATAGCTTATTTCATAATTAATAATGCTCATCCTTTGTCACAATTTTTGAATGGCTTCATAGAAGATGACTAATACTTATAAAAATTACAGCTCAAGGATGGTCCAATCAGAGAGAGGCACACCAGAGATTTCAGAAGTATTAGGTAATATTCTGTTTTTTAAACTAATTGAGAGCATACAGCTATTAATTTTTATTGTACTATATTCCTTACATATATGGTCAAATGAATTTTGTATATATGGAATAATGTATAATATTTTTAAGGGAGGTCTAAAATAATATACAAAGGCAGCTATAATACTACTAACAACTTAGATTCTTAATTTAGACAGGTCAGCACAGGCAGTTTAAAGGTTGGGTAAACAGTAGAATTGAAGAGCCTAGAGCCAGAAAACACCCCAAAGCCTCTGGTACAGCCCCTTTCATTTAAGCAGTCATGGCAGGATTATCTCTGATAGATAAATAACTGTGATCTAGAATAGCTAAGATACTTGGCCAAGGTCATATATCTAGTCAGTGTTGATGGGGGAATTTAGAATTGCTACCTAAAGTCACAAGGCAACTTAGTAACACAATTAAAACCTTAGTGTATAGATTCCTAATTTTGTGTTCTTTCTGCTAGATCATCTTGCCTGTCATCTACCTGATTCTGAATCCTAATTTACCTGTATAGTTGGAAGCTACAGATACATTCTTTCCATTGGCCAAGCTTACCAGAGAATCAAATCTTATACCTACTTTGGTTCTAGAGTCTTGAGATACTACTTCCAGAAAGTTACTTCATAAAACAAAGTAATGAAAATTAAAGAAATTAGTTCCATATTTGAGTCTCACTTCGGGTATTGGTGCTCTGCTGCAAAGAAACAGTATACCAATAAGTACTAAATGATAATTTCTCATATTTTCAATATTATTAATGATACATGAAATTACAAAAAAGCATACATATACATTTATGCTATTTCTGACACTTAATGCTATAAAAAGAAAATGACATTCTGAAATAAATCTGTTCAATATTTCTATGGCTTTATTTTACAAAGTTATGGGAAAACAGTGACATCCCTGCATTGGTGATACTGATGTAAATTGGTACAGATCCTATGGGGGTTAGTTAAGCAATAGATGTCAAAATTAAAAAGGCATATCCTCCCTTACTGAACAATCTCACTACTGGATATACTTGCATTTGTGTGAAAGAATTACATAAGAACAGTCATTGTAACAACAAAAAATTGGAAGTAATTCAAATGCCCATCAAGAGATTAATAAAATATGACACATCAGTTCAGTGGACTCCTATGTAACTGAAGAAAAAAACAGGGGGTGTGGTGATCTCTAAGATTTCTTCTTAAAAAGTAAGATACAGCCAGCTGTCTGTATTACAAAGTTTCAATGTAGTCTATCAAAATTATTTTTAATGAGTTTCATGGAACTTACTCCATCCCAATCACACAATATTCTCTTAAATTCAAATATGAGAAGATTATGGGAAGATGGTGATGGACTAACAGGCAGAGCTGAATGCTCTCACCAAAACAAAAGAGAAAGAATCAAAAGCTGTCTGAAGCACCTGCTTTGGGGATGAGAAGACCAGGACAATGCTACAGAACTCCCAGGAGGGTGAGGGACAGAAATGAAGAAGCCGAAATGACAAATGTGAGTTACCAAGCCCCCATGTGGCTGGGAAGGTCTCTCCTCCCTCAAACCCAAGGTATTAAACCCTGGTTCACTAGGGTTTACTGAGAGGGGAGCACACATCTCCTTCCCTGTCAGCTGTTCCAAGGGAATAGGGAGGGGAGGTCACTGTGCATTTCTTCAGTGAATTTGGCCAGCAGAACCCGCTTTGAATCTTGGATCTAGAGATTTAACACAGGAAAGTCGAGACTGAAACACTTCAAGAAATGGTGTGCTGACTAGCTCCATCTGCTGGACAGTCTGGAAATTGCATGGACAAAAACTGCTTTCTTTGTATCCAACCCCTAGGAGAAAATCTGCACCCTACTAGTGAGTCCCTGGACAAATTTTGAAAACTCAAGCTGGGAAATATTAAAGACTGAGGTTAAGTTCAAACAAATAGCAAAGAAAAGCTGTGGGGGAAAAAAACATAACAAGCAGTAGGCAAGAGAGAAAAAGTAGCCATCAGAGTAAATTCACCAACATATTCAGATGCCTAGACATTAGCAAAAAATTACAAACTATACTAGGAAACAGGAAGAGATTGCCCAGCCAAAAGAACAAATATCCTGAAGAGATACAGGATGTAATATAGTTAATCAGTGATAATCACACAAATCTCCTAAGTCACTTAAAAGAATTTCAAGAAAATATTACTAAAGAAATAAGGATATTAAAAAGACACTGGGAGCTAAAATAAACAGTTTGAAAGCCTGCAAAGAAAAGTAACAGAGCTTATGGGAATGAAAAACAAAATGGATGAGATTAAAAATATATTAGAGGCAAGTAAGAACAGATTTGAATTGCCTTGAAGACAAAATTAGTGATTTTGAAGACAGAACATCTGAACTGGAAAAGACAGGAGAACAGAAAGAGAAGGAAATGGAAGAAATGGAATGGAGTGTCAGGGAATTGAATGACAATGTGAAACTCAAACATTCACATTATTTGTGTCCCAGAAGAAGAAGAGAATGGAAGTGGGGCAGAAAGAATATTTGAGGAAATAATGGCAGAACATTTCCCAATCCTTATGAAGGATATAAATACCAATATCCAAGAAAGACAATGCTCCCCAGAGTAATTCCGAATAGACCTACCCCAAGATACCTACTATTCAGAATGACAATTTTCAGAAATAGAAAATTCTGAAAGCAGGACAAGAAAAGCAAGGCATTTCATACAAGGGAAACTTGTATGCGATGCTTTGTATGTGATACAGGGGAAGGATTAAGTGCCAACCCCTCATCAGAAGCCATGAAGGAGAGAAGAAAGTGGTATGATGTATTTAAGGTACTGAAAGAGAAAAACTGTCAGCCAAGAATACTGTATTTGGCAAAGCTGTCCTTCAAAAATGAGGGTGAGTTCAAAGACTTCACAGACAAAAATTGATAGGATATGTTACCACATTCTATCAGACTCTGCTGGTCTCCCAGATTCCACCTTCCTGAATGGGCCCGGGGCACTGAGCTGCTCCATGTCGTTGGGGAGATAGGAACCCCCAGAAAAAAACTTCCTCCAAACATGGGACATGACTCCTGGGGATGAGCCTCCACAGTGCTGAGGGATTACTAACGCTTACGAAATGGTGATGCAACTAGAAAAAGACCTTGAAAATGGCTGTTTCAGGGGCTTGCAGGGCAGGAAGTGTCTGGATGTCGATTTGGTGAGACAGCGACAGAAGAGATTCTTGCAAGAGGTGGAACTTACGGTTTCTGACATGGAGGTCAGAAGTTGTAGGTGGAACCCCCCCCCCCCCAGGGCTGGTGGCCCATCTGCAGAAGTCCCTGAAATTGTTGTGCAGCGGCGCTCCCAAACCCCAGCTGCGGGGATCCCTGAAGGCTGTGTTGTGCTGTGGTGCTCCCAGGCCCCCTGTTAACTGGATGCCTGGTTCCCAGGTCTGTGTCCCCTAAACCCATGTGGCCCACTCTCCAGAGACTCACACACCTTGAGTCTGCAGTATCACAGACTTCCCATCCCTGAATCCACCGCGCCCTGAGTTCCATCTGAGTTCCTTGATTACCCTAGCCCTGGGTTTTTGTTTTGTTTTGTTTTGTTTTCTCTCTCTCTCTCCTTGAACTTGGAGGAGTGTATCAGCTGTCTTGGGGAGACTAGGAAGAAAGGAGAGGTGAATCTGCGAGAAAGCCTAAACGTCCTGTGAAGGAAGGGTCCACAGGCAGGCAAAAATATGGCTGGTGCAAGTAGCTGAAACCAGGGTCTGAGGTTGATACGCGCCTCCCCTGCAGGCATCAAGTATGAGGTCGATAATCCGCCTCCTTGAAAGCCCGCTCTAAAGTGCCAGCCATAGTGCCAGTGCCGGGCCCTTCGCTTCAGGCTCTCATTAACCCTGACAGCCGCCCATTAGTACCCGCCCTCAGATTTCAAACCTTTCCCTAGCAACTGCTTACCGTAGCCAATCAGAGGCTTCTAGTGGCTGAGCCAATAAGCGGCTTACACGTCACCCGGTACCCTATAAATCTGTAAGCACTTCCGCAATAAAGCAGACCTGCGCCATCAGCCAGTCTCCGTGAGTTCTTCTCGTGTCAGTCTTACCTGCTGCGAGGCCCACCAGCTCTCACCCTCAGTCCTGGGATAGGAAACTTGGTCTGAGGTGGAGTCAGAAAATCAATTAGCCCTCTCCTAGCACATCTAAGGGGGAGGGACTGAAGGAGGTGCTATCCAAGCTTCCAGTAGCATATTCGGTAGCATATTCGGGGTTTCTGGTGAGGTATAGGTGATCTCACACTGGAAATAAAGAGCCATTGTCTTCTGTGTTCAGTTGGTTCAACAAGGACCTACTTGAATCTCCTACTTGACCTCTCAGGCAGCTTTCCTCCTGCCCTGGGAGAGAAGTGAGGAAAGGAGAAAAGGGGAAGGTCAGATCGCTAAGTGTATTATTTAACTGCAGAGAGGATTCCTAGCTTAAAACGTTGGTTCTTTTTTTTTTTTTTTTTTTTTGTCTTGGTTGCTAATATTGCAGTCTCCTGGTCTTTTCTCCCACTTTATCCCCCAAGGTCCTTATTCATTTATTTAGTTTTTTTCTTTTTCTTTTTCTTGCTTGTTCCCCCCCTTTTCTTTGCCCCCCCCCTTTTCTCTTCTCTTTTTTTTTTCTTTTCTCTCTTTTTCTTATTTTATTTTCTTTATATGATAAGTGCTGCAGGGAGCACCTCACACTTTCTGTGTTTCCTCATCCTCCATTTCCTCTTTTCTGTGTATATTGATTTTGGCCACCTACACTATTCCGTTTCCCCACATTTTTCTATCCTCCATCATCTACTGTTTCTCTTACATTCCACCTCCCTTTCTTTGGCCCCTAAATTGTCTGACTTTTAATTTCTAATACCTTTGTTCTGTTTTCTGTCTTTTATCCACTCTTGATATTATTGTCTTGCTTTTCTCTTTCCCTCTTTCATGAAAACACTGGCTTTTTAATTCATACTATATTCCTCCCCATATTCAGTTGACTGTCTCATGTAGGTACTCTACTTACTGCTATAACTCTACATAACTTACAGGAGTCTAATAACCATTCTCCCAGATCTCACATTGTTGCTCTGTTAACATTTATTACCAATACTACTTAATACATTTTCTTTTCTTACTCATTTTGCTTTCCCTGGCCCTAATATTTTCCTTCAGAGTGAACTTAGCCAGCAACAAGAAAATAGAGTAAGAAGAACAAAGTGACAAAGAGAAGACATAACACTTATGCATGAACAACTAATTAATCCCCAAGACTAGACAAAGAAGCTAAAGAACTAATCAAACCTGTCAAGATAAAATGATGACCAGACAGCAACAAAAAACTACAAACCAAATCAGTAATCAGGAAAACATGGCTGAATCCAATGAACAAACTAAAAACCAGGAAGGGAAGCAGAACATCGGACAAGTAATTAAAGATCACAAAACATATATTAGAGACCACCTTAATGAAGTAAAGGAAGAGATTAGCAATATGAAGAAAACACTTGGAGAGGAAATTGCAGACATACGCAAACAGATAACAGATATGATGGTGATGAAAACCACAGTTCAAGAAATCAAAAATACACTCTCAGCAAATAGCAGCAGATTAGAAGAGGCAGAGGAGAGAATTAGTGACATGGAAGACAGTACATCTGAAATCAGATAGTAGAACTGATTGATAAAAAGGTAGAAAAAATCCATCTAGGACTTAGGGACCTGAATGACAATGCAAAATGCACAAACATACGAATTATAGGTATCCCAGAAGGAGAAGAGAAGGGAAAGGGGACAGAAGGGGTGTTGGAGGAAATAATGACTGAAAACTTCCCAAATCTACTAAGAGAGTTGCATATACATGTCCAGGAAGCACAACACACACCAAACACCATAAATCCTAACAGGCCCACCCCAAGACATACACTTGTCAAATTATCCAATGCTCAAGACAGAGAAAATTCTAAAAGCAGCAAGAGAAAAAAGAACCATCACATACAAGGGAGGTTCCATAAGATTAAGTGCTGATTTCTCATCTGAAACCATCGAGGCAAGAATGCAGTGGTATGATATAGTCAAGGTATTAAAGAAAAAAATTTCCAACCAAGAATACTCTACCCAACTAAACTAGCATTGAGAAATGATGGAGAGTTCAAAATATTCACAGATAAACAGAAATTAAAAGAGTATGCCAACAAGAACCCTGCCCTCCAAGAAACACTAAAAGGAGTTCTGCAGGAAACAAGAAAAAAACAGGAGAGGCAGAGATGTAGGAGAGTGTAAGAGCAACAAAAAAGACAAAAAGAGAAGGAAAAAAATTTGACAAACACAAGTCCAAACAAAATATGGGTAACATAAATAATTCATTGAAAGTAATAACACTGAATGTCAATGGATTAAACTCACCTGTCAAAAGATTCAGACTGGAAGATTGGATAAGGAAATATGATTCATCTATATGCTGCCTACAAGAAACACATCTTAGACCCAGGGATTCAAGGAGGTTGAAAGTGAATGGCTGGAAAACAATCTTACAAGCAAACAATAACCAAAAAAAGGCAGGAGTAGCTATATTGATATCAGACAAAATAGACTTTAAATGCAAAACAATTGTGAGAGACAAAGAAGGATACTACATATAAGTGAAAGGGATAATCTTTCAAGAAGAATGAACAATCATAAATATTTATACTCCTAACAAGGGTGCCTCCAAATACGTGAGGCAAACACTGGAAAAACTAAGTGAAAGAATAGATCCATCTACAATTATAGTGGAGGACTTTAATACACCACTATCAACTTTGGACAGAACATCTCAAAAGGGAAACAATAAAGAAACAAAACCTGTAAATAGTATATTAGAGGAGATGGATCTAATAGATCATTACACCCAAATACAGCAGGATATGCATTTTTCTCAAGTGCACATGGATCATTCTCCAAGATAGACCACATGCTAAGCCCCAAAAAAGGCTCAATGAATTCACAAAAGATCGAAATCATACAAAATAATATCTCTGACCACAGTGGAGTGAAACTGGAAATCTGCAAGGGCCAGAGGGCCAGATTTCACACCAAGATATGGAAATTAAGCAGCACGCTCTTAGAAAAACAGTGGGTCACAGAGGAAATCTCAAAAGAAATTAATAACTACCTTGAAACTAATGAAAATGATAACACAACATACCAAAACTTATGGGATGCAGCAGAAGCAGTACTGAGAGGGAAATTTCTAGCCAAAAATTCTTACTTCAAAAAAGAAAAAGAGCAAAAACTGAAGAACTAACCGCACATTTGGAGAAATTACTAAAAAAACAACAAAGCAACCCCACAGGAAGAAGAACGAAAGAAATAACAAAGATAGTAGCAGAACTAAATGAAATAGAAAATAAGAAAGCACTTGAAAAGGTAAAAAAAAACAAGAGCTGCTTCTTTGGGAAGATCAATAAAATTGACAAACCCTTAGCTAGACTAACAAAGAAAAAAAGAGAGAAGATGCAAATACACAAAATAAGAAATGAGAAAGGGAATATCACCACTGACCCCACAGAAATAAAGACTATCATAAGAGGATACTTTGAAAAACTATATTCCAACAAAAATGACAATTCAGAGGAAATGGACAAATTCCTAGAAACACATAAGCAGCCTATATTGATGAAAGAAGAAATTGATGATCTCAACAAACCAATCACAAGTAAAGAGATAGAATCAGTCATTAAAAACCTCCCAACTAAGAAGAGCCCAGGGCCAGACCGCTTCACAGTTGAATTCTACAAAATATTCTGGAAAGAACTAAGACCAATCTTGCTGAAACTCTTCCAAAAAATTGAAACAGAAGGAACATTACCTAACTCATTCTATGATGCCAACATAACCCTAGTACCAAAGCCAAACAAAGACACCACAAGAAAGGAAAATTACAGACCAATTTCTCTAATGAACCTAGACGCAAAAATCCTCAACAAAATACTTGCTAACCATATTCAACAACACAGTAAACGAATTATACACCATGACCAAGTGGGATTCATTCCAGGTATGCAAGGATGGTTCAACATAAGAAAATTAATCAATGTAATACACCATATAAACAGATTGAAGGAAAAAAATCACATGATTATATCTATAGATGCAGAAAAAGCATTTGACAAAATACAGCACCCTTTCTTGACAAAAACACTGCAAAAGATTGGAATACAAGGAAATTTTCTGAACATGATAAAGAGTATATATGAAAAATCCACAGCCAACATCATTTACAATGGTGAAATCCTAAAATCCTTCCCTCTAAGATCAGGAACAAGACAAGGATGCCCACTATCACCTCTTCTATTTAACATTGTCTTAGACATACTTGCTCGAGCACTGACGCAAGAACCAGATATAAAAGGCATTCAAATTGGAAAGGAAGAAGTCAAAATTTCGTTATTTGCAGATGACATGATCCTATACATAGAAAACCCTGAGAGATCTACAACAAAGCTTCTAGAACTCATAAATGAGTTTAGTAAAGTTGCAGGTTATAAGATCAATGTGCAAAAATCAGTAGCATTTCTGTACACCAACAATGAGCAAGCTCAGGAGGAAATCAAGAATCAAATACCGGAAACGGACTTTGGCCCAGTGGTTAGGGCGTCCGTCTACCATATGGGAGGTCCATGGTTCAAACCCCGGGCCTCCTTGACCCATGTGGAGCTGGCCATGTGCAGCGCTGATGCGCGCAAGGAGTTCCGTGCCACGCAAGGGTGTCCCCTGAGTGGGGGAGCCCCACGCGCAAGGAGTGCACCCATAAGGAGAGCCGCCCAGTGCGAAGGAGGGAGCAGCCTGCCCAGGAATGGCGCCGCCCACACTTCCTGTGCTGCTGACAACAACAGAAGCGGACAAAGAAACAAGACGCAGCAAATAGACACCAAGAACAGACAACCAGGGGAGGGGGGGAAATTAAATAAATAAGTAAATCTTTAAAAAAAAAAAAATCAAATACCATTTACAATAGTAAATAAATCAAATACCTAGTAATAAATTTAACTAAAGATGTAAAAAACTTATACACAGAGAACTACACACGACTGTTTAAGGAAATCAAAGAAGACCTAAATAAATGGAAGGATATTCCCTGTTCATGGATAGGAAGATTAAATATTAAGATTTCTATCCTACCAAAACTGGTCTACACATTCAATTCAATACCAATAAAAATCAACACAGCATTCTTTGAGGAACCAGAAAAACTAGCTATGAAATTTTTTTGGAAAGGAAAGAGGCCCCGAATAGCGAAAGACATATTGAAAAAGAAAAATGAAATTGGAGGAATCATGCTACCTGACTTCAAAACATACTACAAAGGTACAGTAGTGAAAACAGCATGGTATTGGCACAAGGATAGACACACAGACCAATGGAACTGAATTTAGAGTTCTGATATAGATCCTCATATATATAGTCTTTTAATATTCAATAAAGCCACCAAACCCTCTCAACTGGGAGAGAATGGCCTATTCAAGAAATGGTGCCTGGAGAACTGGATATCCATACATAAAAAAATGAAAGAGAATTACCATCTCACACCTTATACAAAAATCAACTCAAGGTGGATCAAAGACCTAAGTATAAGAGCCAAGACTATTAAGACTTTGGAAAGCAGTGTAGGGAAGCATATACAAGACCTTGTAATAGGAAATGGAAAGCAGTGTAGGGAAGCATATACAAGACCTTGTAATAGGAAATGGCTTCATGAACTTCACACCAAAAGCATGATCAGCAAAAGAACAAATAGATAAATGGGACTTCCTCAAAACTAAAGCCTTCTGCACCTCAAAGGAGCTTGTCAAGAAAGTGAAAAGAGGTGGCGGACTTGGCCCAGTGTTTAGGGCATCTGTCTACCACATGGGAGGTCCGTGGTTCCCCAGGCCTCCTTGGCCCATTTGCAGCTGGCCCATGTGCAGTGCTGATGCGCGCAAGGAGTGCCCTGCCATGCAGGGGTGTCCCCTACATAGGGGAGACCCACGCGCAAGGAGTGCGCCCCATAAGGAAAGTCGCCCAGTGCGAAAGAAGTTGCACACTGCCCAGGAATGGCGCTGCCCACACGGAGAGCTGACACAATAAGATGACGCAACAAAAAGAAACACAGATTCCTGTGCCACTGACGGCAACAGAAGCAGACAAAGAAGACACAGCAAACAGACACAGAGAACAGATAAACGGGGTGGGGGGGAGGGGAGAAAAATAAATAAATAAATCTTAAAAAAAAAAAGTGAAAAGAGAGCCTACACAATGGGAGAAAATATTTGGTAACCATATATCTGAGAGGAGACTGATAACCTGCATGTATAAAGAACTCCTATATCTTGAAAATAAAAAGACAACCCATTTTAAAAATGGGAAAAAGATTTAAACAGACACTTCTCCAAAGAAAAAATACAAACGGCTAAAAAGTACATGAAAAAATGCTCCAAATCTCTAGCTATCAGGTAAATGCAAATCAAAACTAAAATGAGATACCATCTTACTCATAAGATTGGCAGCTATGGAGAAAACAGAAGACTACAAATGCTGGAGAAAATGTGGAGGAAAGGGAACATTCATCCCCTGCTGGTGGGAATGCAGAAGGATCCAGCCATTCTGGAGGACAGTTCGGAAGTTTCTCAAGAAACTAGCCATAGATTTGCCATATGACCCAGCAATTCCACTGCTGGGTATATACCCAGTAGAACTGAAAACAAGGACACAAACTGATATATGCACACCAATGTTCATAGCAGCATTGTTCACTATTGCCAAAAGTTGGAATCAACCCAAATGCCCGTCAACAGATGAATGGATAAATAAAATGTGGTATATACATATAAAGGAATACTACTCAGCTTTAAGAATGAATACACTACAGACACACGTGATAACATGGATGAATCTTGAGAACCTTATGTTGAGTGAAGGAACCCAGGCATTGAAGGACAAAAACTACATGACCTCAATGATATGAAATAAGTAAACCAAGCTGCCTCAGAGAGCTAGAGACTGGATGATACGCTTAAAGGAAATTGGGGGGTAGAGGAAGGATGTAAGTGGACACCTACATGGGTGAAATCTATGATAAGCAGGAGGTAAGTATTTGTACAAGGAAGGGATAAAATGGCATAGGGTTACCTTTGGGTGGGGCTTTGCGGGCTTGAGGGGGGGAGGGACTAGGGATGGGAGGATGGGTAATATTGCCCAAGAAATTGGGGGGAGGGTGGGGGAACATACAAATATAGGAGATTGTCAGGTATTTGGTTGAGAGTATAATGCTGAGAAAACTTTTTAAAAATATAATAAGGTTACCTGTTTAAGATGCTTAAAGGGGATAATCTGATGCAGGACAGGCTCCTAGGGAATATGTGAGTGCTCATTTTGCCATAGTGGGTTATATCATTGGATAGAGAACCATATAATGAGAGTGAAGTTTTACCTACATCCTGGGGAGGACTGATGCTCTCAAATAGAGGGAATTGTATCTCTCAAGAGAAATGGTGGCTCCCAGTGCATTAGGGCAGTTGAGCATGTCAAGCCCTCAACACTGTAGCAAGTATCTCTGAACATGGCCCTTCAAGCAATGAAGATTGACTGTCACTGTGGGCCCTAAGGGGAGGGGGAAAGAGGTATCGAATAGATGGAACCAATGTAACTGTGTGGGCAATAGAAGTGTGCTCCGGTCCGGCGGGGGCAAGTCCAGGGACCTGTGGGAAGAAGCAGGGTGGGGCAGGAGTCTAGAGAAGAATGGAGGCAAGACAAGGTTCTGATCAAGCCTCGTTTATTGGGGGTAAAACACGGGGATATATAGAGAGGGAAGGGAACATGTATATAGGTGATAGGCTGTCTTGTGGGTGGCAGACGTCCAAGGAGGGGATTGGCCGACAGTTTGCACAAGGTCTGCAGAGTTTCGCGCCTTGTGCATGCGTATTGCTGTGGTCACCTGAGTAGTGGCGGGAGGGGGAGAACAAAGAAGCAGGGATGAGAAGAATAAGGAAATGACAGGGCAGATTTGTGAACTCCGCCATGTAGTTGGAGGCTGTAAACAGACCTCACAGCAGGTGGCTCCCCACAGGTCCCCCTTCTCTGTTTAATATGTTATGAACTGAAGAAAAGAACAGCTGGCGATGGCTCACATTAGGGCAGGGCTTATGCCCAGTGGTGACATGCGGCTGCAAGGTGCTCCCGTACTGATGGGGGGCTGTGCCTGTCTTAGGTTGGGGCTGCACCCGTTAAGTGACCTAGTCTTACCCGTCATTGGGAAGCGTGGCAGTGAAAGGCCACGTCCCTGTCTTAGGTTGACTGATGGGTCAGCCCAGTTGCCTGTCATTGGCTAACCAGTCCAGCGCCTCAGCAACAGATGGCTTGCAATTACAGCAAGCTATAACGGGGAGCCCTCATAGACTGTGTATGACAAGCATGATGTACTGAGATTGGTGGGTGTGGCCACACTCGCCCTGGTCTTGTCAGGCCAGGGTGCCCATTGCTCGTTCGAGCCGCTGGATCTTAGCCAAAGCCATTCAGTGATATAGATTAAACAGAGAAGGTTAAGCCGTGATAAGGGAGGTGGTGACTGTAAGGGGAAAACAGGCAAAGAAATGCTATTAGGGTACAGGATAGCAAATGAGACAACATAAGAAATTTGCATTCTCAAAGGTTGGTTGTTCGTTCTTCGGTCCACATAGGTTGGTACTGACGAACAGCGGCAGTAAACATCACGTGGGCCGAAATTTGCTTCATCCTTTCTTGGAGAAATTTAAGGAGGCAAGGTGCAAATGCACAGATTAATATGAGAGTGATTAGGGGGCTGAGGAGGGGACCCAGCCAGGTCATGAGAGGGGAAGTGAGCCAGGCGGATAAGGAGGAGGTAGATTGGGAGGGCAGTATTCCTTCCCGCAATTCTCGCAACTTCTTAACATTTTGCTCAACAATACCAGATTCATATATATAGTAGCAGCATTCCTCCTGGAGGAAAAGGCAGGTTCCCCCTATTTTCAGCTGTGAGTAAGTTAAGGGCCCTGCAGTTTTGAAGGACTACTTGGGTGAGGGATGTTAGTTGTCACTGCAAAAAGTCAAGAGACTGCGCACTGGATTCTAGGCTAATTTGTCGTTGTTGTTTAAAGTATTGCAAGCTGATGAGGCCATGACCAAGAGCACCACCTGCTGTGGCAGCTGCAGCGACTGAACCTGTGAGGCTAATTTTTTACCAATATAGGGAGGAAGGCGGCTCTCTTTGACACAGATGGGGATAGTAAAATTTTTAGTTTGCCTTCTCCAATATGTTAGTTTCAGGGTAATGGCTACTAGGATGCAAGGCCTCATTTTTATAGAATAGAGCATTTTTGGGTTATAGTTAATTTTCCAACCACAAACACATAAGGATCTCTTACACATGCCTGAAGATGATGAATTTGATTTAAATGCAGATATAGACCATTCTTACTATTATTCCCAATCCATTCTAAAGTAGGAGCTATTCCTAGAAAAACTTTCCACAAATTCTTATGTTTATGTATAGATGTAATATTACACCATGGAGAAGGGATCCATTTCCCTTTCTGTTTCCAAATGTAATTTTTAGTAAAAATTATTTTTTGTTGTTCTTTACTATTTAGACTATGCCAAATAAATCTGTCATTATATTCAATGGGACTCCCCATAGGGGCACTTTCCCACACTATTCCATAGAAATCATTAAAAAATGACAGATCTTCTTCCTGTATGGCACTCTTGCCATCCTTCTTTATCCCTACTGTCTTTTTGCAGACAATCATAAGTAGGATTTTTGGTCATGAATAAATTGGAAGAGGGAAATAAAGTCACAATAAACTGAGTATTATTATTTTTAAAGATAGTTATGGCCCGATTTTTAACATACATACAGGAAAGATGGTTACTAATGCATAAGGGTTGATAATCAAATGGTAATATGAGATTATCGATTCTTTGTCTTCCTTCATAGAGTTTAATTGGCAATCAATCATCAATTGGTCCAGGGAATATATGGGTTTTATTCAGATATATATGAAAGAATGAATCTTTCCAGGTTAACACTCTAAGTAATGGGGGTTTAGGTATATAGGCCTAATAAGTGTAATTACTGGCAGGTTCCTTATTACTTATGATCACCATCATCAGAAGTTGTAGAAGACTCCATCTCTTCATTCTGGGGTTTAATCCTTTTTGCAAATAACTAAATTTGTTCTCCATTTTCTGAAATGATAAGAGCATAGCCTCACCCCCTTACTTTAATCTTGCCTTTTTCCATTCATTGCTTAAAATATCTTTCTAGAATATTGGTTGATTTTCATTCTTTGCATCCTCTTTAGATGTTTGACATTTTTCAAAGTGACATTCCGCACTTTGATGTCAATGAATTATAAACATTAAGAAAATTTAAAGTAAATAAAGCTTTTGCCAATTGATCTTTTGGTGTTATAATACCATCATCTCCCCCTTTTTGTTTTAAAAGCATAGTTTTTAGGTTATGATGGCTGCATTCAACTATGGCTTGACCTGCAGGATTATAAGGAAGGCTGGTAACATGTTCTATACCATATTTTAAGATTCAAAGGATTTACTAATGTAAGAAGGTTAATTATCAGTTTTAATTTTCAGAGGGCATCCCATTACAGCAAAAGCAGACCAGAGGTGTGAGTGAACATGATGAAAACGTTCCCCACCTTGAGCAGTAGCCCACATAAAATGAGAATAAATGTCAATATAAACATGAACATATTGTAGTTTACCAAAGGATGGTATGTGAGTAACATCCATCTACCTTAATTGATTAGGAGTCAGGCCTCTGGGATTAGTTCCAGCCTGAAAAGGCACCACTGTCAGTGGTCCACAAGTAGGACAAGTGTGAATAATCTCTCATGCCTGTAGTCTTGTTAACTTTTGATATTTCACAGGCCTTTAGCATTAATATGAGTTAAAGCATGGCAATCATGAGCACATTGTAAACACCCTACCAATAAATCAGGACTAGGCAAAGAGGCATGAGAGATATATGAATAATGTAAATAGGATGCTGTTTTAACCCGATGAGATGTTGCAAGTCAGTGAAAAGTTGAGATAACTCATCAGTAGCAAAGATATGAGCTGTTCTAATATGCTTGCCAGTAAAACTTACATATTTAGAGTCAGAGACAATGTTCAAGGGCTCTTAAAACATTTGTAAAACTTCAATGATGGCTGAAAGCTCTGTGCATTGAGCAGACAAATAAGGAGTTTGTCAAACCTGTTCTTTTTGAGAAGTAATGTATGCTGCTTTTCCATTACTATTACTATCAGTAAATACTGTACAAGATGGTTGGGCTATGCACATAGCCTTGAAAAGCACTGCAAAAGTTTATTTTTGGTTTTTTTATAGATAGAGGAATGTAGCTGGCTTGATTTGTGTAAGAAGACACTAAAAAAAGTCTTAGCAAGTTTTAAAACAAAGTGATAGCAATACAGCTGGACTTTAACTTTTTGCAACAAACTAGCAGTGTTTGGGATTGCTGCATACTATGTTGTTACTTTAATCTATGATAAGAGGTTGTTTCTGTGACACATACTCTTTTATAATAATTAAAACCATGAATAACCACACTATACTTCTCTTTAATATTATGCTGAAATATTGGTAACTTTATATACTTTTAAGCATTTATAGAAACCTTTTATTCATACAACTTTAATTAATAGAGGGTTTAAGGGAAAAAAAACTTGTTAATTTTATAACACTGTAAAACACCTTTATTTAACTTATAACATATTAAATGAACTTAATTATTTTATTTAATTTTTCCTTTAAGGTAAAAGAACAAATCTCTTATAATTAGTTTGGAATAAAAGGCCACTGTTCAGGATTAGGTTTTGAGAAAGCAGTTTTGAACATTATGTTCCTTTAAAAGAGATAAAAGTTTCCTTCTTGGAACACTGAGGAAACAAATACGCACAAGAAGCTATTTTGATAACACAGACTTTTTTTGTATACAGACTATTGAGGATAAGAACTTTTACCAAAACAAATTAATGATGAGAGGCCTTGAGAAAGAATAAAAATTTAACTTTGCATCAGCATACTACTTGATACTAAAGCCTTTAAAATTTTATAGATAGACCCATTAAATTTTATTTAAGTTTAACTGTAAAAATTCCTTTTCCACCAACCTTCTGCACCCTCAGTACTCACCCAGGCCTTGTCCCACACTCTACTGTTTCCAACAATCAATCATTTTATCCCAGGACAAAATCATCCTCTGTTTCCGTAACAATAAAAACACATTCCATATAGCCCACATACAAAGTTATCAAGCAAACCTTTTATAACATAATACCGTGAACACTAAACAAGCTTGTTAAAATAATGAATTGTTCTTTAAATACTTAGTAGCATGCAATATCAGAAACCGTTTTCTAGAAGCAAGTTGTGAAGGTAGGCTGGCTGCTGTCAATCTTTCCTGTTATAAAGTTACCTTTTATTATTGTTATTATTATTATTAATTCAGGTTTGTTTAATAATGACCTTTTGGAATTAGCCACTTAAACACTTTAATGTAAACAATGCTTCATAAGACCTTTTATAATTATTCATAACCATATAGACTATAATTATATCATTTTAAGACAAATTTCATCTTCACTTAAAGTTATCTTTACTTAAAGTTATCACAATACCTTCTACAACTTGCCACATGCAAATTAAGTTTCAAGAGTTTATGAAAAATTAGCCATCCTACTTTAGGACAAAATACACCTTTTTGCAAAACTTATTAAATTTCAGTTAACATTGTCACAAACTTTTAACCAAATATTCATTTAAGTTTTACATTCTTCATATTATCCTGTGAAGAAAAAGAAGTTATTCATTTTAATCTAGGCAAAACAACTTTTTATAAAAAGACTTATAGTAATTTTGTTAATCAAGAGTTATGATTTTTATCATTGTAGAGATTTTATTAACACTTAAACTTATGTATTAATATAAGCGCTTATTTGATTTTTGGCCATTTGAATAGAGCTCTTTTATAAATTTATATTCATTTATATTACCATCCAGAGGTATCAAAGTATACACTGACATTGAACGAACAAACAAACACAGAACAATCACAACACAGTAACAGAAACATACAGTTTACAATTAACTCATAATTCTTACTTTCTTGGTATAGCTGCTTTTAAGTTCTCCATTATATGACATTTTAAATATTACTTCTTAAGATTTCTTCTGAAATCCATGTTGCCTGTAACATGCAAGCTTGTGCTTGGAAGCATTGTTATTAGTTTAGTTATGGTTAAACAGTGTTCAAAGTGGGGGGAGGGGACAGCTAGCCTGGACTTTTGGAAGGGTTTATTGCTCCTCACCTTTTAAAGCACTTGGGGGAATGACTGTTATTCCATTAGTAATGTTGTGGGTACCTACACTTTTGGCTTTATTATAATAGAGAGCTTTCTAGGTAATAAAATGTTCAGGGGTTAAAATAGGAAGGGCTAGATTTTTCTAATCAGTAGGTGTATTGTGAGCACGAGAAATGCTGTTTAATAACACGTGAGCACAGGGGCTATTAAGACTATATTTTTGAACGGCTTTAGGAAGGTGAGCAATGGTTTTATGATGCCAAGGAGCCTAAAAGGGAGGAGAATCTCATTGTGGTAATTTACTGGAAAGAAGTGAAGAGGAGTGAATGGGTGGTGATAAAGGGCAATTACAGTAAGTGGAGCTGAAAGAGGAGGTGTAGAAGGCACGGCAATGAAAGAGTTAATAAGCGGAGCTGAAAAGGGAGGTGTAGTAGGCATGGCAGTGAGAGAGTTAGGCTCCGGCGGTTTTAGCCAGTGTCTAGTGGGGGATAATGAGTTATTTGATTGTGTAAAGGAGCCGGAGCTTGGGAAGCAGGGGGAGTATGTTTTGAGGGTGTAGACTTAGGTTTTGGACGTAAGTTTGAGCTATATTCTTCATTGTCAGAAGGGGAACTTTCGGAGTGGCTAGAAGGTCTTGCAGCCTGAGGAAAAGGAGGTGAGGGCTGAGGGCAGAGGGCTTCATTGTCTTGTATAGGAGGGGAAAGAGAAAGCGGCGGAATAAGAACCTTCTTGGGGGAACTAGGGACAAATTTCTTCAAGGAAAGCAAAAAATTTAGAAAGTTCTTTAGCATGAACCTTTACTCCTCTCGTCTTAAGCGCGGCCTGTAGGCCGGATAGGAAAAGGGAACTATTATTAGAGGAGCCCTGCCCCATTGTAGCTGATCACTTACCGAGATGTCTTCTAGGGAATAGGCAGTCCCCTGAAGGTCTCCTCCGCCCAAGTTGAAAGCTCAGGTCTTCCGCCCAGCCGACGCCCGAGGTCTTCCGCCCAAGCTGAAGGCTCAAGTCTTCCGCCCAAGAATTCTCAGGTCTTCCTTATTTGCAAAAACCACCTCCGCAGGTTTTTCTGTGTATCAGCTTGTTTCTTCCCCCAGATCCCGCCACTTGCTCCTGTCCGGCGGGGGCGAGTCCAGGGACCTGTGGGAAGAAGCAGGGTGGGGCAGGAGTCGAGAGAAGAATGGAGGCAAGACAAGGTTCTGATCAAGCCTCGTTTATTGGGGGTAAAACATGGGGATATATAGAGAGGGAAGGGAATGTGTACATAGGTGATAGGCTGGTCTTGTGGGTGGCAGACGCCCAAGGAGGGGATTGGCTGACAGTTCGCACAAGGTCTGTGGAGTTTCGCACCTTGTGCATGCGTATTGCTGTGGTCACCTGAGTAGTGGCGGGAGGGGGAGAACAAAGAAGCAGGGAGGAGAATAATAAGGAAATGACAGGGCAGATTTGTGAACTCCGCCATGTAGTTGGAGGCTGTAAACAGACCTCACAGCGGGTGGCTCCCCACAGAAGTGTTCCACAAGAGTACACAAAGATGGATATAAGATATGTAAAATTACACCAAAAATATATAGCGGCTGATAGGCTAAAATGTAAATCATAATGTAAAACATAAGATAACTAAAAATTTAGAAAATTGTGTAGTCTAAAAAATAAACCTCAATGTAAACCCAAATGTTACCTTGTTTGAAAGTTATTGTCTCAATATCTGTACATCAGTTTCAGTAAATATAGTATGAATATGTAAAAAGATTATTGCTGTGGAAGGGAAAAGGGTTTTATGTTGGATATGTGGGAGTACTGTATGTTGTATATATGAATTACTGTGATCTAAAACTTTAGTGAACATAAGCTTAATAATTAGAAAAAAGAAAACAAAAAGATAGGACAGACACTGAGGAAAAGACGGAAGTAGTTGCCTTGCCATTTTGCATACAGGGTAACACTTATTGCAGTGATGGAAGGCAGAGCATCAAAAACAAAGCTTTCGCATTTTTTAATTTCTTGATACCCCAATTTATTTTTACCTTAATTTTTCTAAGTTAATATGTATTCTATATCTAACCTTTAAACTCATCACTATATTCCATTTTACTATTAATGGAACATGGCAATATATTGGGCTTCACTTTTGAAGAAGTTTTGGGTCACAGAGAGGTTCAACAGTGGTAGGGGAAGAATACTGGTGTGGGATGTTATTGACAGGGGACACATGGTTGGCAGGGAGTTCTACAGGGTACATAAAAATGTTTGGATATTTTCATAGTGGATACAATTAAAAATAACAACTCTGGGAGTGCTGAGTTCCTAGCCAGGGGACCTCTATCACAGACCCTAAAGGAACAGCAACAATCCCCCAGTGCAACGGCAAAGACCAAAAAAGAAGGAAGGTCCAACAATGAGCCCTTGATACTAATGACTATGCTTGTGAGCCTGTGCACCTGAAATAAGAACAAGGCCTAGAGCTGCAGGATGCTAAGAGTTACCTCCTGAGAGCCTCCATGTTGCTCAAATGTGGCCAGTCTTGAAGCCAAACTCAGCATGTAAATGCATTGCCTTCCCCCCAGTGTGGGACATGACTCCCGGGAATGAGCCTCCCTGATGCCAAGGGATTACTACCAAGTACCAGCTGATGATGCAGCTAGAAAATGACCTTGAATAAAAGGGTCAACTCGAACCAGCAGAATATCTCAATCTACATGTAGTATCAGGAGTTAAAAATGCTTTTTGACCTGAATAAAAGGGGGAAATGGAAAGGACAAATGAGTTTATATGGCTATGAGTCTCCAAAAAGAGCCAGGAGGTTATCAGAGGGGTTGCCCTTATGCACACCTCAGCAGAGTCCCAGAGACAGATAAAGTAGATACAACCCCAGGTATTGGTTCTTCTGAGGGCTACAGAGACCCACAGGTTCTATGGTCATGGCAGATGGAGTTCAGTGCCATGTCAGTAGGCCCTACTTTGGAGTTTGTGTTTCTGTGTGATGGAGCTGGACTCAGATGTGATCTTTGTTCACAAGCATCTCCTGTTACTTTTACTGGAATTGCAGTTGGTGCTGGGGATTAATGTATACCCAGGGGACCTGAATCTCTGGACTGACCATGTGATAGCCAGACCCTGAGCCTCAACAGACTTCAGCTCCTACACTCTGGTTTATTGTACTTACCCCACTCACCTAACATGGAGGTGAAAAAGGTCAACCACCACACCAGGGAGCCAAGAGTGCCTACAACTGAAAGCAGAAGGATTGCATCCAGCATCCATGTGGAATCTATGCCCCCTCTTGATGTAGATGTGGAGTGGACACAATCATTCCAAGGTCCACAGGATGGAGGAATATAGTGTGGATTAGAGTGGACTTACTGATATTCTATTCATGACCTATTGTGATTAGTATTTGAAGAAAATGTGGCATTAGTGTGGAGAAAGTGGCCATGGTGGCTGCTGGGGGTAGGGAGTGGGAGGAAGAGATGAGATGTGGGGACGTTTTCAGGACTTGGAGTTGTCCTGGGTGGTGCTTCAGGGACAGTCTCCAGACATTGTATGTCCTCCCATGGCCCACTGTGTGGAATGTGGGGGAGTGTGGGCTATGATGTGAACCATTGACCATGAGGGCAGCCATGCTCAGAGATGTATTCACCAAATGTAATGAATGTCTCATGATGATGCAAGACATTGTTGTTAAGGGGGGAGGAGTGGGGTGAGGGGGATGGAGGGTATATGGAGACCTCATACTTTTTGAATGTAATATTAAAAAAATAAAGACAAAATAAGTAAAAAATAGAAACTCCAAACAAAAAAATTTAAAAATAAAAATAAAAATTTCCTATCTGCCATATCAATACTCTTGTAAAAAACAATAAGAATAACTCAAAATAGGAAATGGAAAAAAAACACACAAGACACAGAAAATACAAACTCAAAATTTTAATAGATTTGATTTAATTATTAGATTCATTTTAGATTCTATAGAATGTTATAAGAATTTCTGAACACATTCTCAATTTCTGTACTTATCTCAGAAATTTAACAGTTCACAGAACGACCCAAGTCCATGGACAATAAATAGAACTGCTTTAGAACATTCTCCACATCTTCACTATGGAGTGGTTTCTCTTAAAATTTCAATGGAGGGAAGGAGATGTTGCTCAAGTGATAGGGCCTCCCCCTACCATATGGAAGGACCCAGGTTTGATCCCTGGGGCCTTCTGGTGAAAAAGAAAAAGAGAAAGCATGCCTGCACAGAGAGGCAGTGCCCATGCAGCAAGCCAAGTGCCCACGAGAGTGTCCACATGGTGAGCCAATGCCCGTGTGGTGAGCCAGTGCCTGCACAAGTAACGCAGCAAGATGATGACATAACAAAAGAGAGAGATGAAGGGGAGAGTCAAGGTGAAGCACAGCAAGAGACCAGGAACTGAGGTGGCGCAATTGACAGGGAACCTCTCTCCACATCAGAGGTCCCCAGGATTGAATCCTAGAGGAGAAAGATAAGAAGAGAAGGCAAAAAGAGATATAGAAAAAGAAGATCACACAGCAAATGGACACAGACAGCAAAAACAGCAGGGAGCGGGGAAAAAATTTAGTTTTTTAAAAGAAGTCCAATGGAATAAACCTGATTATCTGTGTGGATGGGTTACTTTCTATGACAGTTCATAGTGTAATATTCAGAATGCTTGTGCCCTATTCAGCTGACAGAGTTAGACATCAGTGTCCCCGACATATTCTAAAATGAGTAAAGGAGAGCCTTTTTTCCCCTTCATTTGGGACCTCAGGAAGAGAGTATCCTTAGCCAAAGGTGTTGTCTGGCAGATTGTTCCACAGTCCTCATTTGAGAAATAATTGATAAGTTCTGGGTTTGTGAATTTCATCTGCTTTACCTGTTTAGAGAGTCAAACAACTCAAGGCCAGGAAAGGCTTTGAACTTAAGTTAGAAAAGATGTGACAAATCCTCAGGAAGACTTACAGCACTATCAGATGTTGGGAGGCATTTCTGGAGTAAGGTGCCATTAAAAGACACTTAAGAAAGAACAAATGATGTCAGGAGTCATGGCAAGTAGACCCAGGATATGAGGTGTACACCCAGTGGTTTAGATGTAGAGAGTGGTTTTGGGAGATGATGACAACAAAAAAAGTTCAAAATGAATACAGATTGACCAGTCAGGTCATCGGGTAGTGTTTACAGGATAGAAAAGTCACTAAATTAGTTATCCTTGATAAGCTCCTTTTCCCTGGTCTCATGTTTCATTTGGAGTTACTTCCAACAAAATAAGAACCCAGTTTTCTTTAACATTGTTTATTCATTGTTTAATAATGAAAATGTATATGCTTTACAGTGAAAGAAGACTGATGTCCATGGGTTTCATTAGTTTTATCATTACCCACATCCAGCCAGACTTACAAAATGGTGAAATAGCCTACTGAAGATTCAGTAGTTCCTCACACTGGGAAGGAAATACTTTTGGTGTTACCCTAAAGGATGTAGTAGATGTTCTAAACCAGTGATCAATACCTCATGCTGAAAAAAAAAATCTCATGCAGTTTTTTCCATAAAGAGAATTTACGGTTCCAATAACTGAAGAATGAAAAAGTGGCACTTATCATTATTACACCTAATGTTCTGTCGAGTTCTTCTGGGCATGAACTCTTAGTATCTAAGAGAGGAATATTTCCACTGGAAAGAAAATAATAGTCCATTAAATTAAAATCTAAGACTGCCACCTGGTCATTTGGGATTCCAAATCCCAACTGGGTGGATAGGTAAACCAGTGTTGCCTATGGTAACTAATTCTCATCATCGGGGGAAATGGGTTGTTGCTGCACAATGAAGGCAAGAGTGTGGAGGGTTCCAAGGTGATCCCCTGATTAAATCTCTTAGAGCTCCTAAATTAATGGAAGAGTATAGCATATGTAGTAAGTCCATTAAGGCTCAGAACTCCCAGAAATAGATTAGATCACTGGGAGACATTTTCCATAGGTCTCTCACATTTATGCACATCTTGCAAGTGAGGTAGTAGCTACCTTTTGTTCAGGACTACATTTTCAAAGATTTTGTATAACAAACAGCCTGGGAAAATAAAGATAGAATCTCTCCCCAAAGCAAAGGTCTGGTTTGCCTACAGCCTTGGAAAATATAATGTCTCCTTCTGGAGTGCCTCCATCTTCCCATTATTAAAGATTAGGGTTCCCTAGGCACAGAGATTCTCTCCTATAACACAACCTATTATGTGTGAAACATTCATGTGGTCCCATGGGATTTGGGGAAACTGGGAACCCATGTAAATATGCTGGTACCCATGTTGCTTGCTGTGTTGCAAGTAATGAAGTCCTTTGTTTCTGACCCATGGGTCTCATGTTTCCTGACATCATCCATGAGACTGTGCCAGGCTAATTTTAAGGCTTTCAAATAGTATCAAACCTCAAAACTTAACAGTTCTTGGAAGATTCCACTAACTAAGGAATCCAATATTCTGAGACACCGACTGCAGGAAAACTAACATAGAAGGAGTGATGCAGGAAGTAAATCATAAATTCTAACAACATTGTGAGCAGTTGCAGAAATGAAAGTATTACCATTTATCCAAGTTTTATTCAATGCTATATCATGGGAATATTGTGTGTTAAATTCTGTGGCAAACATTTAAAGTTATCTTTGAAATGTTAGTACTTATATGAAATGAAATATCAAACACTTCATAACAGGTACAGAACTAAGCTGTTTACATCTGCGATTACTATATTCCTCCCAATGACCATTTCAGGTGGATTATATTGATATGCCCATTTTACAAATGAAGAAATTGAAGTTTAGAGGGCCAGGTAACTTGACCAACTTTGGTTGTCTTCAAGTCTTTATCAGACGCCATTTGAGTGCAGAATTTCTTGTGTCCTCTCTCAAATTTCAAGTCCCTTCCTTATAAACAGTACATAACCCACTTTGCACTACTTCATCATTACTTTTTTAGCATTTCTCACATACTATATTATTTTCCTTATTTATCTTTTTCTTGTCTGTATCTCATACCAGAATGTAAACTCCATGAAGGAGTTTTAGTTTGCTAAAGCTGCTGAAGGCAAAATACCAGAAATAGATTGGTTTTTAACAAAGGGGATTTATTGGTTTACAAGCTTACAATTCTGAGGCTGTGTGTGTCAGTTTGAATTTGGTGAATTCCAAAAAGAAAAAGATTATGTTCTTGAACTAATCAATTCCTGTAGGTGTGGTGTTCTTTTGATTGGAGTACATCAGTGTGGTGTGACTCATGTTGGTGCCCGCTCTCTAATTGGAGCCTTATATAAATGGAGACACAGAGAAAGAGAGACAAAAAAAAAAAGGATGCTGCCATTTTTAATCCTGCCATGTGAGAGACGACTCAAGGATTGCTTGTAGCCAAAGTTTAAGCATGAAGTCCCCAAGAGGCTGGGCCAACTGAGCAGCTCAAGGCTGAAGAGATGAGCCATATGCCTAATAGTCCACAACTGAACTTGGGAAGAAAGCAGAGCAGTTGAGACTGAGAGAGGAGGCCCAAAAAGAGACAAGTCCTATGCCTGGTTGCCCATAGCTGAGCCCTGGGAGATGGCGGATTCTGGAGGGGAAGGCAGGGACCTCTGCAGAGATCAGTCACCATCTTTGCCATATGGTAGGACATTAGGATCATCAGTAGTTGCATTTGATGAGAAAGCATCTCTGATGGTGCTTTGATCAGAAATTTCATGGCTTTGAAACTGTACACTTTAACCCTACGTAAAATCCTCCTTATAAAAGCCAACCCATTTCTGGTACTTTGCATTAGTAGTCCTGTGTCAAACTAAGACAGAAATTGGTACTGAGAGAGTGGGTTATGCTGCCTTCAAATGTTTGAACAGCTTTATAAATGGGTAAGGGGTATATTCTGGAGGAATTGTGAGGTGCTTGATATAAAAGGTCTAGATTGCTCTGAGGAGATGGAGACTGTTGGTAAAAATATGGAAGAAAAGATAGTTTTGATAAGATAGCTTTGATAAGGCCTGAGATAGAAATGATGAATGTTACTGGAAACTGGAGGATAGGTGATCCTTGTTTTGAGGTGGCAGAAAACTTGGCAAAATTGACTCCTGATGTTAGATGGAAGGAAGAATTTGAATATGATCATCTTGGACATTTAACTGAGATTTCCAAATTAAATGTGGAAAATGTGGTCTAGCTTCTCCTTGAAGCTCATAGCAAAATTTGAGATAAAAGAGATAAGCAGAGAAGTGTACTCCTGCGTACAAAAAATCAGAAATTCATGGTTGGGAAATCTTGAGCATCCAGAAAACAAGCCCCCAGAAGATAGTGCCCCATGTGAGGACTTAACTAAACTTGGAACTCTCCAGCCATTTCATTGCAAGTCAGGATTGGAAGTACAATTATCCAGGAAGGATTTGTGGGAAGTCTCGCTGTCTGGTGGGTTGGAACTCTGTTTTCTATATGCTAAACCAACTTTTTGCAAGATCTCTATGAATAAAACCACTGTTAGCCAGCTTTAAAGGTAAAGAAAAGGAAGAAAATAAAAGAGAAACTACTTCAATAGGAAAACTGTGGATGCTGAGGCCTGGACATCTTCTCTAAGGCCAGGAGAGGAATCCCACCCATGTGAGCAGAAAGGGTGAGTTTGCCCCAGCATTTGAAAAGGGTGAATGTTCCAGCCAATTGTTAGGGAGAGTTTGGTCGCCCCAGGCTACAGAGAGTGTGGAGCACATTCCCCAGTGTTTGGGAAGAGGGAAGTTGCCACCCCACTGTTCTGAAGGAGTTGGGCCTGTTTGCCAGAGATTAGGAAGACTGTTACTGCCACTCCACTGAACTAAGGGGGTTGAGGCTGTCCCCCAGAGAGGGGGGGAAATTGTGGCCAATACCTCAATATGCTTAGAGGTGAGGTCTAGAGCTCAGCTGACACCCAACCACTTGACGAGGGTGGAACCAAGAAGATGGCCACCAGGCATCCCCTTGGAAGGGGTGGGCCCCCATGATACCCCAAAGAAAAGAAACCATCATTTTATATTTATCACTCAGACTTCGAAATCTAATGGAGTATGCCCTGCAGGTTTTCATAACTGTTTGGGACTTGTGACTCCTGTTTTCCTTCTAATTTCTACCTATGGTAATGCAAATGTTTATCCTATGTCCTTCATTTGTATATTGGAAGCAGATAACTTGTTTTGTAAGTTTCACAGGTCCATAGTCAGAAGAGAATTTTTACCCAAGACATCATGCCTATATCTGATTTTTATGAGATTTTGTACTTAGCCTTGTTACTTGAATTATTTAAGCCTTTTTGAAATATTGTGATATAATGAATGTATTTTGCATATGGAAAGAACATGTCTTTTTGGGATTCAGAGGGTAGAGTACTAAGTACCAAGTCTCATCAAAATCAGTTATAGGTCAGGAAGGAGGTCTTGCTGGTTGTGGGGGAAGGTTGTGTGGGTGGCTCAGGAGGGAGGCCTTGCTGGACACAGAGGTATGCCAGTGGGCTCAGGGGGAAGTGAGACAGTGGTGCTCAAAATTCAGAGATCAGGGGACCACAGTACAACATTCAGGAATGACAAGACTTGTGATTGAGACTGAGATTGCCACAGAGGGACTGAGTTTATTGCTACATGGCAGAGTCCTGTGCCCATCCCCCACCCTTGAGATAAGTAGTTTCTGCATGGACTTGGGCTAGCTGGCAGCCCCAGACAGGGAGAAGTGGAGAAGCCTTCCTCTCTGGGAATGGGGTGGGGCAGGGATGAGGGCCAAATGAGGCTTCTGATTGAAGAGTTTGATTCACTGGGTCCTGGCTGAATCATGGTGCCAGAGGACCAGGTCAGGGTTCCTACTAGCCACTGTTTTCAAAACTGCCCAATATGGGTGGAGTCTGTGGAGGAGAAATAATAATAAAAATACTCTCCTCCTTAAGAATTTGCTGAACAACTGGCTGAAGAGAACCTTCTGCTGGGCAGGAAAGCACAATTTCAGTAAGCCAATAAGACAATACAACAATAAAAATCCTTTATAGAGTCTTTCTCGGCCCTCTCCCCCTTTGGAACTGGACTGTACCCCTGTGAGTGTCCCTGGCCCAGTTTTAATCAGTTAAACATGAGCAATTCTAAAGATTTAAAATAAGTTTAACCAAGTGTCAAAGAACGGCCTTAAAACAAAGCCAATCGACAATAAAATCCTAGGCAAGAGAGAGACACTGACCATCAGAGTAAACTCATCAAGATAATCAGATGCCTAGACATCACCAAAAAACTACAAGCTATACTAAGAAACAGGAAGGTGTTTCTTAGGGAACAAATTTGAAATGATATAAAGAAAAATAACAACTTATGGTAATGAAAGGTACAACAGAGGAGATTAGAAGTATACTAGAGTGAAACAATGGCAGATTTGAACAGGTAGAAGAAAGGATCAGCAAATTAGAAGATAGGACATCTGAAATCACACAGCTAGAAGAATTGTTAGAAAAAAGAAAGGAAAATGTTGAGCAGGGTCTCAGGGAATTGAATGACAACATGAAGTGCACAACCATACCCATCATGGGTATCCCAGAAGGAGAAAAGAAGGGAAAAGGGAAGGAAGAAGTGTTTGAGGAAGTAATAGCTGAAAATTTTCTAACTCTTATGAGGGACATATAAATATATATATGTGTGTGTGTCTAGGAAGTGCAGTGTACCCCAAACAGAATAAATCCTAACAGAAGTACTTTGAGACACATACTAATCAGATTGTTAAATGCCAAAGATAAAGAGTGAATCCTGAAGCAGCAAGAGAAAAGCAATTCATCACATACAAGGGATACTCAATAAAATGAAGTGCTGATTTCTCATCAGAAACCATGGAGGTAAGATGGCAATGGTAGGACATATTTAAGGTACTGAAAGAGAAAATGGCTAACCAAGAATTCTCTATCTGGCAAAATTGTCCCTCAAAATTGAGGAGAGGGGAGCCAATGTGACCCAATGGTTGGGCACTGGCTTCCCACATATGAGTTCCCAGTACAAAAAAAAAAAAGGAGAGATGAATATATTTACAGATAAACAGAAACTGATAGAATTCATCAACAATAGTCCTGCCCTACAAGAATTATTAAATATTCAGTTCTGCAGACTGAAAGGAAAAGACAAGAGAGAGGTTTGGAGAAAAGTGTAGACATGAAGAATATCAGTAAGGGTAACCAAAAGAGTAAAAAGAGAGACAAAAATAAAATGACATATAAAACCCATAGGAAAAATGGTTCAAGTAAGTATGGCCTTTACAGGAATAACATTGAACATTAATGGATTAAACTCACCAATAAAAAGACATAGGCTGGTGAAGTGAATAAGAAAACATGAGCCATTTATCTTCTGTTGGCAAGAGACTCACCTTAGACACAAGTGCACAAATAGGTTGAAAGTGAAAGGTTGGAAAGTGATATTCCATGCATACACTAACCACAAAAAGAACTGGGGTAGCTACACTAATATTGAATAAAATAGACTTTAAATGAAAAATGCTTATGAGTCAAAGAAGGACAAAATATTTAATAAAAGGGACAATTATATTAGTGAGTGTTCTCTAGGGAAACAGAATCAACAGGAAATATCTGTAAATAGTATGAGATTTTATAAGAGTCTCTCATGTGACCATGGGGATGCACAAGTCCAGGTTCCACAGACAGGCTGCAAACCAGGGGCTCCAATGAAAGTCCAGTGAAGATCCTTGGTGAGTTTCTGGGAGACATTGGCTGTCCAAAGATGAACTGTCTCTCTTGTCTAGCATTTTGCTATAAGCTGCAAGGAAGAGCCAAGCTGCATTCTCTGAGTTAACTTTGGAAAGTTATTTAGCTAACTGCCCAGGCTCAGTTTTCAAATTCTGCCTTCTGTGAAACATCAGGAGTTAATCGTGTTATCTGTGACTTTAAAACATGGATCACGAAGATGGTGGCTGAGTGAGCTTGCCTTGCCGTCTCTCCTGGGAAGAGGCAGCTGGGCACCGCTGGAGGTTCTCCGGGACCAGGCTTTCTCAGGATTTTTTCAGGGCAGGAAGTGTCTGGACATCGATTTGGTGGGAAGGTAACGGAAAGGACTGGTCTATAAGATATAAATTGGAACTTTTCAGGAGGGGGAGGCAAGATGGCGGCTGAGTGAACTTCCCGGTTACTAGCTCCTGGGGGGAATTGGCTGGGAGGCGTCGGAGACTCTTTGGGACCGGCTGTTTCGGGATTTTTCCTGGTCCGGAGGTGTCTGGACATCGATTTGGAGGGAAGGTAACAGAGAGGATCCATCTGTGAAATATACACGGAGATCCCAGCTACGTGTGGAGGATTCCCTCCTTGGGTAGGTGGAGCCGAGGCAGCTAGCACCGCGCGGAGCCCCGGCGGGCGGCGGCCAGGGTAGCCGAGTCCGGCCGAACCCGGCTGAGCCGCGGCAGGCGGAGGGGCGGAGCCCAGCTGAGCTCGGCCGAGCCCAGCCACGCCGGGCGGCAAGCGGGAGAGCGGAGCCGCGCTGCGCTGCGCCGGGCGGCAGGCGGGAAAGCCGAGCCCGGCCGAGCCCAGCCGAGCTGCGGCGGGCGGCGGGTGGCAGGCGGGGGACCGGAGCCCAGCTGAGCCCAGCCAAGCCTGGCGGCGGGGTTTCTGTTCTTTGGTTGTTTTTTTTTTGTTATTGTTGTTGTTGTTGTTGTTTTTTTTTTTTCAATCCTCTCTTTCTTGTCCCCAATATTCTTCTTATACTATTTTACCTTAACAATACAATAGGTCCTACAGGAAATACCTCACATTTGCTGGGTTTCCTCACCCTCCACTGCCTCATATCTCTGTGAATAGATTTAGCCTATCTACACTATCCCCTTTCCCCTACAACTTGATATCCTCCACCATCTGCTATCTCTCCTATATTCCATCTCCCTTTCTTTGATCCATAAAGTGTCTAACTCTTAATTTCTAATACCTTTGTTTAGTTTTCCATCTGGTATTCGTCCCTGAAACTATTACCTTTCTTTTCTCTTTCCCTCTCTCACAAAAACAATAGCCTCTTAGTACGTACCACATTCCTCCCATATTCAGTCGTCTACCTCATTATAGGTACTTTCCTACTACTATAACTCTACACAATTTACATGATCTAACCTCCATCCTCCCAGAACTCATATTATTGCTTTGTAAACATATATCACCAATACTACTTCACACTTTTTCCTTCCTTACACAATTGACTTTCCCCAGCACTAATACTTTCCTTTAAAGTGAGCTTAACTAGCAATAAGAAATTGGAATAAGAAGAACAAAGTGACAAAGAGAAGATATAACACTTACGCAAAAACAACAGCTAATTAATCTCCAAGACTAGACAAAGAAGCTAAGGAACTGATTAAACCCGTCAAGAAAAAATGCTGACAAGACAGCAACAAAAATCTACAAACCAAACCAGTAATCAGGAAAACATGGCTGAATCCAATCAACAAACTGAAAATCAGGAAGGGGGGCAGGACTTCGCACAAGCAATGAAAGATCTCAGAACATTTATCACCGACAAATTTGATGAAGTAATGAAAGAGGTTAACAGCGTGAAGACAACACTTGGAGGGGAAATTGCAGACATGCGCAAAAAAATAACAGATATGATGGAAATGAACACCACAATTCAAGAAATCAAAAATACACTTGCAGCAAATATCAACAGACTAGAAGAGGCAGAGCAGAGAATTAGTGATGTGGAAGACAGTGCATTGGAAATCAAACAGATAGTAGAAGTGGTCAATAAAAAGGTAGAAAAAATCCAGATAGGACTTAGGGACCTGAATGATAACGCAAAACGCTCAAACATACGTATTATAGGCATTCCAGAAGGAGAAGAGAAGGGAAAGGGGTCAGAAGGAGTGTTGCAGGAAATAATGAATGAAAACTTCCCAAATCTACTGAAAGAGACAGATATACATATCCAAGAAGCACAGCGCACTCCACTGGTCATAAACCCCAACAGGCCCACCCCAAGACATATACTTGTCAAATTATCCAATGCTCAAGACAAAGAAAAAATTCTAAAAGCAGCAAGAGAAAAGAAAACCATCACATACAAGGGAAATTCCATAAGATTAAGTGCTGATTTCTCATCTGAAACGATGGAGGCAAGAAGGCAGTGGTATGATATAGTCAAGGTACTAAAGGAAAAAAATTTCCAACCAAGAATACTCTATCCAGCTAAACTAGCATTCAAAAATGATGGAGAGTTCAAAATATTCACAGATAAACAGAAACTGAAAGAGTATATCAACAAGAAACCTCCCCTTCAAGAAATTCTTAAGGGAATTCTGCAGGAAGAAAGGAAAAACCAGGACAGTCAGAGATGGAGGAGAGTGTAAAAGCAACAAGAAAGACAAAAATAGAAGGGGAAAATAAAATGATACAAACAAAGTATAACAAACACAAATCCAACCAAAATATGGCTACCATAAATAACTCTCTAAACGTAATAACACTGAATGTCAACGGATTAAACTCACCTATCAAAAGATTCAGACTGGGACACTGGATAAGGAAATACGACCCATCTATATGCTGCCTACAAGAGACACATCTTAGACCCAGAGACTCATGGAGGTTGAAAGTGAATGGCTGGAAAACAATCATACAAGCAAACAACAACCAAAAAAAGGCAGGAGTAGCTATATTAATATCAGACAAAATAGACTTTAAATGCGAAACAATTGTGAGAGACAAAGAAGGATACTATATTTTAGTGAAAGGGACAATTTATCAAGAAGATCGAACAATCATAAATATTTATGCTCCTAACAAGGGCGCCTCTAAATATGTGAGGCAAACGCTGGAAAAACTAAGTGAAAGAATAGATGCATCTACAATTATAGTGGGGGATTTTAATACACCACTATCAACTCTGGACAGAACATCTCAAAAGAGAATCACTAAAGAAACAAAACATTTGAACAGTATATTAGAAGAGCTGGATCTAATAGACATATATAGATCATTACACCCAAACACAGCAGGATATACATTTTTCTCAAACGCACATGGAACATTCTCCAAGATTGACCATATGCTAGGCCACAAAGAAAGGCTTAATGAATTCAGAAAGATCGAAATCATACAAAACAATATCTCTGACCACAGTGGAGTCAAGCTGGAAATTTGCAAGGGACAGAGACCCAGACTTCACACGACAATTTGGAAATTAAACAGCACACTCTTAGAAAAACAGTGGGTCAAAGAGGAAATCTCAAAAGAAATCAATGACTACCTTGAAACAAATGATAATGATAACACAACATACCAAAATTTATGGGATGCAGCAAAAGCGGTACTGAGAGGGAAATTTATAGCCATAAATTCATATATCAAAAAAGAAGAAAGAGCAGAAATTGAAGAATTAACTGCACATTTGAAGGAGTTAGAAAAACAACAACAAAGTAACCCAACAGGAAGAAGAAGGAAGGAAATAACAAAGATAAGAGCAGAACTAAATGAAATAGAAAATAAGAAAGCACTTGAAAAAATAAACAAGACCAAGAGCTGGTTTTTTGAGAAGATCAACAAAATTGACAAACCTTTAGCGAGACTAACAAAGAAAAAAAGAGAAAAGATGCAAATACACAAAATAAGAAATGAGAAAGGTGATATCACCACTGACCCCACAGAAATAAAGACTATCATAAGAGGATACTTTGAAAAACTATATTCCAACAAAAATGACAATTTAGAGGAAATGGACAAATTCCTAGAAATACATAAGCAGCCCATACTGACGAAAGAAGAAATTGATGATGTTAACAAACCAATCACAAGCAAAGAGATAGAATCAGTCATTAAAAATCTCCCAACTAAGAAGAGCCCAGGGCCAGACGGCTTCACAGGTGAATTCTACAAAACATTCCGGAAAGAACTAACACCAATCCTGTTGAAACTATTCCAAAAAATCGAAACAGAAGGAACACTGCCTAATTCCTTCTATGATGCCAACATTACCCTAGTACCAAAGCCAAACAAAGACACCACAAGAAAGGAAAATTACAGACCAATTTCTCTAATGAACCTAGACGCAAAAATACTTAACAAAATACTTGCTAATCGTATTCAACAACACATTAAACGAATTATACACCATGACCAAGTGGGATTTATTCCAGGTATGCAAGGATGGTTCAACATAAGAAAATCAATCAATGTAATACACCATATAAACAGATTGAGAGAAAAAAACCACATCATTATATCTATAGATGCAGAAAAGGCATTTGACAAAATACAGCACCCCTTCCTGATAAAAACACTCCAAAAGATCGGAATACAAGGAAACTTTTTGAACATGATAAAGAGTATATATGAAAAACCTAAAGCCAACATTGTTTACAATGGCGAAATCCTGAAATCCTTCCCTCTAAAATCAGGAACAAGACAAGGATGCCCATTGTCTCCGCTCCTATTTAACATTGTCTTGGAAGTACTGGCTCGAGCACTGAGACAAGAACCAGATATAAAAGGCATTCAAATTGGAAGGGAAGAAGTCAAAATTTCATTATTTGCAGATGACATGATCCTATATATAGAAAACCCTGCGAGATCTACAACAAAGCTCCTAGAACTCATAAATGAGTTTAGCAAAGTCGCAGGTTATAAGATCAATGCGCAAAAATCAGTAGCATTTCTATACACCAATAATGAGCAAGATCAGGAGGAAATCAAGAAACAAATACCATTCACAATAGTAAATAAAAAAATCAAATACTTAGGAATAAATTTAACTAAAGAGGTAAAAAACTTATACATCGAGAACTATACAAGATTGTTCAAGGAAATCAAAGAAGACCTAAATAAATGGAAGAATATTCCCTGTTCATGGATAGGAAGACTGAATATTATTAAGATGTCTATCCTACCAAAACTGATCTACACATTCAACGCAATCCCAATAAAAATCAACACAGCCTTCTTTAAGGAACTAGAAAAACTAACTATGAAATTTATTTGGAATAAAAAGAGGCCCCGAATAGCCAAAGACATATTGAAAAAGAAAAACGAAATAGGAGGAATCACACTTCCTGACTTCAAAACATACTACAAAGCTACAGTAGTGAAAACAGCATGGTACTGGCATAAGGAGAGACACACAGACCAATGGAATCGAATTGAAAGTTCAGATATAGAACCTCATGTATATAGCCATATAATATTCGATAAAGCCACCAAACCCTCTCAACTGGGAGAGAATGGCCTATTCAACAAATGGTGCCTGGAGAACTGGATAGCTATATGTAGAAGAATGAAAGAGGATTACCATCTCACACCTTATACAAAGATCAACTCAAGATGGATCAAAGACCTAAATATAAGAGCCAAGACCATAAAGACCTTAGAAAGCAGTGTAGGGAAACATCTACAGGACCTTGTAATAGGAAATGGCTTCATGAATATCACACCAAAAGCACGAGCAGCAAAAGAACAAATAGATAAATGGGACTACCTCAAAATTAAAGCCTTCTGCACCTCAAAGGAGTTTGTCAAGAAAGTAAAAAGGGAACCCACACAATGGGAGAAAATATTTGGCAACCATATATCTGATAAGAGACTTATAACTTGCATATATAAAGAACTCATAGATCTCGAAAACAAAAAGATAAACAACCCATTTAAAAAATGGGAAAAAGATTTAAACAGACACTTCTCCAAAGAAGAAATACAAATGGCTAAAAAGCACATGAAAAAATGCTCCAAATCCCTAGCTATCAGGGAAATGCAAATCAAAACTACAATGAGATACCATCTTACTCCCATAAGATTGGCAGCCATGAAAAAAACAGTAGAATACAAATGCTGGAGCGGATGTGAAGAAAGGGGAACACTCATCCATTGCTGGTGGGAATGCAGAAGGATCCAACCATTCTGGAGGACAGTTTGGCAGTTTCTCAAAAAATTATCCATAGATTTGCCATATGACCCAGCAATACCACTGCTGGGTATATACCCATCAGATCTGAAAACAAGGACACAAACCGATATATGTACACCAATGTTCATAGCAGCATTGTTCACCATCGCCAAAAGTTGGAATCAATCCAAAAGTCCATCAACAGATGAGTGGATCAATAAAATGTGGTATATACACACAATGGAATACTACTCAGCTGTAAGAACAAATACACTACAATCGCACGTGATAACATGGATGAACCTTGAGAATCTTATGTTGAGTGAAGCAACCCAGGCATTGAAGGACAAATACTATATGACCTCAATGATATGAAATAAGTTAACTGCCTCAGAGAGCTAGAGTCTGGAAAAGTGGCTTACTGGAAATTGGGGGGTGGAGGAAGGCTGTGAGTTAATGTCTGTAGGGGTGGAATCTGTTATGAGCTGGGGGTAAGTATGAGCACAAAGAAGAGACAAAATGGGGGCAAGGGGTTACCTTCAGGTGGGGTTTTCTGGGTTTAAGGGGGGCTGGGGATGGGAAGAGGGGTAATATGGTCCAAGAAATAGGTGGGAGGGAGGGGCAACATACAAACATGGGAGAGTGCCAGAAGTTCATTGAGAACTAAATGTTGAGTAAAACGTATCAAAGTATAAGTAGGAGGGTTACCCGGTTAGGACGCTCAGGGGGTATGGTCTGATGCGGGACGGACTCCGGAGGGAATAGCTGAAGGCTCATTTTGCCAAGGTGGGTTCTACCATTGGGTGGGGTGGACCCATATCCTGGGGAAGACTAATGCCGTCGAATAGAGAGAACTGTATCTCTCGTGAGAAAGGACGGCTCCCAGGGCATTAGATTGGCAGGCGTTGTGGGCCCTAAGGGGAGGGGAAAATAGACGTGCAATGGATGGAACAAAGGTAAATAAGGGGGCAAAAGAGGAGTTATGTGAGAGTACACGAGAATGAATATAAAACAGCTAATATTACACCAAAAACATATAGGGGACGACAGACTAATAATGAAAACCATAAGACAAAACATAGGATAACTAAAAAATTTAGAAAACTGTACAACCTAAAGTATGGACCACATAGTAAGCACAAATGTTACCTTGTTTGAAAACTATAGTTTCAGAATCTGTACATCAGTTTCAGGAAATATGATATGAATAAGTTAAAAGATTATTGCTGTGGAAGGGAAAAGGTTTTATGGTGGATCTGGGGAAATACTGTATATTGTATATATGAATTTTGGTGATCTAAGACTTCTGAAACTGACATTATGTTGGGATTCACTTTACGGGAAGTTTTGGATCACAGAGTGGTTCAACAATGGCAGTGGAGGAATACTGATATGGGATGTTATTGACAGGATATATATGGTTGACAGGGAGTTATACAGGGCATATGCCCAGGGTATATGGTAATGTCTATATATACTCAAAGTGGAAACAATTAATAACAACAGCTAGGGGGGTACTGGGCTCCTGGCCGGGGGGTCACTGTTGTGGGCCCTGGGAGAGCAGCGGCAATCCTCCAGGTGCAACGGCAAGAACCAGGAAGGAAGGAGGGCCCAACAGTGGGCTCTTGATACTAATGGCTACACTTTTGAGCCTATGCACCTGCAATAAGAACAAGGCCTAGAGTAGCATTGTGCCTGGGGGTTTCCTCCTGACAGCCTTCATGTTACTCAAATGTGGCCACTCTCACAGCCAAACTCAGCGTGTAGATGTGATGCATTCCCCCCAGCGTGGGACACGACACCCGGGGATGAGCCTCCCTGGCACCGAGGGATCACTACCACATACCAGCTGAAGAAGCAACTAGAAAATGACCTTGAATTAAAGATTCAATGCGGAACAGCAGAATATACCTGTCTACATATAATAACATGACTTCGGGAAGCGGTTTGACCTAATGTAAGGGGGAAATGGAAAGGAGAAATGAGATTATAAGGCTGTGAGTCTCTAAAAAAGAGTCTGGAGGTTGTCAGAAGGAATACCCCTATGTACAACTGAACAGAGTCTAAGAGACAGATAAGGTAGATACAACCCCAGGTATTGGTTCTTTTGAGGGATAAAGAGACCCACGGGTTCTATGGTCATGGCAGAAGGGGTTCACTGCCATGACAGATAGCCCTTCTTTGGAGCTGGTGTTTCTGCGTGATGGAAATGGACTCAGAGGGGATCTCTTTTCACAAGACTTGCATGCTACTTTATTGGAATTGTAGTTGGTGCTGGGTTTAAGATATATGTAGGGGATTTGAATCTCTGGACTGATAATATGACACCCAGGCCCAGAGCCTCAACAGACTTCAGCTCCTACACTTTGACTTATTGGACTTACTCCACTCAGCTAACATGGAGTTGAAGAAGGTCAACCACCACAACATGGAGCCTAGAGTGTCTACAACTAGAAGCGGGAAGAGTGCATCCAGTACCCATGTGGAATCTAAGCCCTCACTTGACATAGGTGTGCAATGGACACAACCAATCCAATGTCCACAGAGGAAATGTGAAATGGGTGTGGGAACGGTAGCCATGGGGGCTGCTGGGTGTGGGGAACGGGAGGAAGAGATGAGATGTGGAGGCGTTTTCGGGACGTGGAGTTGTCCTGGATAGTGCTTCACGGACAATTACGGGACACTGTAGATCCCCCCAGGGCCCACTGGATGGAACGTGAGAGAGTCTGGGCTATGATGTGGACCATTGACTATGGGGTGCAGTGATGCTCAGAGATGAACTTACCAGGTGCAATGGATGTATCACGATGATGGGAGAGAGTGTTGCTGTGGGGGGAGTGGGGGGCGGGGGCGGTGGGGTTGAATGGGACCTCATATATTTTTTTAAATGTAATTAAAAAATAATAATAATAAATAAATATTAAAAAAATAAAAAAAATAAAAATAAAAGCAAACTGTGAGGCTTGAGCGCTCCTGCCCTGCTCTCCTGCCTGCTGAGGCTTGAGCGCTCTCGCCCTGCTCTCTTGCCTGCAAAAAAAAAAAAAAAAAAAAAAAAAAAGAAGGTATGTCTCACTTTGATCACGGTGGGTCTTCAACTTATTACTGGAGTCCTTTATTAGAGGTGTGACTTTCAAACACAGAAAGCCACAGGAATCAAGTGGCTGAATATTGACTCAACCCAAAAAGGAAGGGAGGGAACAGGAGATGCCACCATGTGTGTTGCCACGTAACAGAGGAGCCAAGGATTGCTGGCTGCTAGCCCCAGAAAATCATAGTCTTTAGGGAGAAAGCATCACCTTAATGATGCCTGAATTTGGACTTTCTTTTAGCCTCAAAACTGTAAGTTAATAAATCCCCACTGTTTAAGCCAACCCATTTCAATGTATTTGAACAGCTGAGGAATATAACTATCATTTCTCCCTTCCAGGTCATTATATTATTATTATTTTTATTTTTGGCTTAAAACAATAAATTTATTGTCTCACAAAAAAAAAAACAAACAAACAAAAAAAAAACATGGATCACCTTTCCTCCAGTTTCCATTAATAGTTCCATTATTTACTTCTAAGTCATCATAAAAAATTTCTTCAAAGTACTTTAGGCCTTTTCTGTTGAACATCTCACAATTCCTCAAAAAAATACCCCTTACCCATTTATAAAACTCTTCCAGCATTTTGGTAATTGCAAAAGCATGACCCCACTCTCCAGTACCAAATTCTGTATTAGTCAGCCAAAGGGGTGCTGATGCAAAATACCAGAAATCTGTTGACTTTTTAAAAGGGTGTTTGTTTGGGGTAGAAGTTTATAGTTACCAGGCCATAAAGCATAATTTACTTCCCTCACCAAAGTCTGTTGGCACATATTGGAGCAAGATGGCTACCAATGTTTGCAAGGGTTCAGCCTCCCTCTTCCGCTTAAGACTTCATGGTCCCAGCTTCATCCAATATCAGCTGTAGGCTGGGATAAGTCTCATCTCTCCCATGGCTCATTCCTCTTCTGGCTCAGCTACTCTGTTCTCTCTAGAAGGTCACACAGAATAATAGGCTCTCTCTCTTCCCAGGGCCTCTGCTGTATCTATGGAGCCATCTCTATCCCTCTATGTTCTTCTCCTGTGTGTTTACTCCACAGGACTGCAGCTCAAAACTCCAAACTCTGTCCTCTGTCATGTCTTTTCTCTGTGAGTTGCCACCCACCAAGGGGGCAGGGACTCAACATCCTGCTGATGTGGCCCAATCAAAGCCCTAATCATAATTTAATCATGCCCAGAGGAACAGACCAGTTTACAAACATAATCCAATATCTATTTTTGGAATTCTTAAACAATATCAAAGTGCTACAGCAATCTACCATGAAGAATGAACGATGACATTTATGAACATAACCAAGGTGCCCCAAAATACATGAAGCAAACACTGGCCAAACTGAAGGAAGTAATAAACATCTTTATAGTAGTAGTAGGAGACTTCAACACACCACACTCAGAAATACAATGGATAGGGCATCCACCTACCACATGGGAGGTCCAAGGTTCAAACCCAGGGCCTCCTGACCCATGTGATGAGCTGGCCCATGCACAGTGCTGATGCGCACAAGGAGTGCCATGCCTTGCAGGGGTGTACCCCATGTAGGGGAGCCCCACGTGCAAGGACTGCATCCCATAAGGAGAGCCACCCCGTGCAAAGAAAGTACAGCCTGCCCAGGAGTGGTGACACACACATGGAGAGCTGATGCAGCAAGATGTGCAACAAAAAGAGACACAGATTCCTGGTGCTGCTGACAAAAATACAAGTAGACACAGAAGAACACACAGTGAATGGACACAGAGAGCAGACAACTGGGGGGCAGGGGATGGGAAAGGGGAGAGAAATAAATTAATTAAATAAAATCTAAAAAAAACTTATGGGATACAGCAAAGGCAGTGCTGAGGGACATTTATAGCACTGTGTACATAAAAAAGAAGAAAGAGCTAAAAGCAAAGACCTAACAACTGCACACCTGGAGGTTCTTTTAGAATGGATGACATAGTATTAGAAGTTTTAGCCAGAGAACTAGACAAGAAAAATAAATAAATAAAAGTTGTCCAAGTTGGAAAAGAAGTAAAATTTTCCCTATTTTCAGATATGATCCTTTGTACAGAATATCACAAAAAATCCACAAGAAAGCTCCCAGAGCTAATAAATGAATTCAGCAAAGTGGCAGAGTATAAAAGCAACGCCTCAAAATCAGTGTTTCTAGAAAAAAGGCAGTGAATAACAGAGGTAGAAATTAAGAAAAGTTCCATCATGATAGCATCTAAAAGAACCAAGGATCTAGGTATAAGTTTAACCAAAAAATGTGAAGGATTTTTACATAGTAAACTATGAAACATTGCTAAAAGAAATTAAAGAAGATCTAAATAAATGGAAGGACAGTCTGTGTTCATGGACTAAAATAATGAATTTAATTAAGATATCAGTACTACCCAAAGTAATTTATAGATTCAATGCACTCCCAATCAAAATCCCAACAATCTTCTTTACAGAAATGTAAACATCAATCATCAAATTTATATGGAAGTGTAAGAAGCCTTAAATAGCTAAAGTCATCTTGAAAAGTAAGAATCAAGTTGGAAAACTCATACTTCCCAATCTTAAAAATTATTACAAAGCTGTAGTAATCAAAACAGCATGGTATTTGCACAAGGAAGACATATAGACCAATGAAATAGAACTGACAACTCAGAAATCAACCCAACTGATTTTTAACAAGATGACAAAGACTACTCAATTGGGAAAGAAGAGTTTCTTCAACAAATGTTGCTGGGAAAACTGGATCTCCATTTGCATAAAAAAAGGAAATCCCCTACCTCATACCATATACAAAAATCAACTCAGAATAGGTCAAAGATCTAAATATAAGAGCTAGAACTATCAAACTGTTAGAAGAAAACACAGGGAAGCATCTTCAGGACTTTGTGTTACACAATGGTTTCTTAGACTTTGCACCCAAAGCATAAGAAACAAAATTTTTAAATGGGTAAATGAGAATTCATCAAAATTAAAAACTTTTGGTCCTGAAAGGACTTTGTCATGAAAGTAAAAAGACAACCAACACAATAGGAGAAAATATTTGGAAACCATGTATCTCATAAAGATTTAATACCCAGAACATATAAAGAAATCATTCAACTTTATAATAAAAGGCCAAACACCCAATTTTAAAAAGGTTAAAGACCTGAATAGTTATCTCTCCAAAGAATATAAACAAATGGCAAGAAATCACATAAAAATATGTTTCACAACATTACCCATCAAGAAAATGCAAATTAAAACTATGAGATATCATTTCACACCCATTATAATGGCTGCTATTAAAAAGAAAGGAAATTAACAAGTGTTGGAGAGAATGTGGAGAAATAGGAAGAGTCATTCTTTTCCAGTGGCAATGTAAAATGTTGCAGCCTCATTAAAAGACAGTTTGGTGGTTCCCCAGAAAGCTAAGTATAAAACTATCATATGATCCAACAATCCCACTACTAGATATATACCCTGAAGAAGTGAAAGCAGAGAATCCAACAGATATTTGAACACTAATGTTCATAGCAGCATTATTCACAATTACCAAAAGATCTGCAGTCTATCAACTGATGAATGGATAAATAAAATGTGGTATATACATACAACCTATTATTCAGTTGCAAAAAAATTGAAATCCTGATACATGCAACATGAATGTACCTTAAAGACATCAAGTTGTGTGAAATAAGCTAAACACAAAAGGACAAATATTGTATGATCTCCTATTTTGAAATAATTAGAATAAGCAAACTCATAGAGTCAGAATCTAGAATACAGGTTACCAGGGCTCTAGGTATGGACAGGGAATGGGAAATTAAGGCTTAAAATGTTCAGGGTTCCTATATGGAATGATGGAAATATTTTAATAATGGATGTTGTTGATAGTAGTACAGCATTGTGAAGGCAATTAGCATCACTGAAATATATATGTGAATATATTAAAAAGGAAGACAGATTATATCTATGGTAACAATAATTTTTTTAAATATCCAAGAAACTATACTATACAGTGAACCCTAAGTTAAATCATGGGCTTTAAATAATGGTACAATTATAAAAATGTGCTATCATCAATTGTAACAAATATTCCACACCAATGCAAGGTGTGGTGGTGGAGTGATATATGGGGATCCTATATCTTATCCATGATTATTCTGTAAGCCCACAACTTCTCTAATAAAGAAGGAATAGGGTCTAAAATATTGTACTGTACCTCTGCAGTCTTCACATGAAATTGATGACTATATAGGAACACAAACAATATTTAATATTGTGGAATTAATAAATGATGATTATTTTCAAACTTTTCCCCTCGATTTCATTTTATGGGAAAAGAAAGGTAAACAAAATAGATCAAGACTTTGACTACATGGAACTACATGGGGTAGACAATAATACATACATACATCATACATAAATAAATCCATAATATAAAGTCAGGTGGTAATAAGGGATATCAAGAAAAAGTAAACCAGGTAGAGGATATAAAGGGTTATGTGAGGTGGTGTGCTTATATACTTGTGCAAATGCATGTGCTAGTTTAGATAGGGAAGGCCTCTCTTAGAAGAGAACATTTGAGCAGAGTTCTGAAAGAGTGAAAGAATAAACCAATGGGGAATTTTGGGTATGTTCCCAAGGGAACTAAGGTCCTGAGGTAGTAGCCAGTTTGGCATGTTTGACTAATGACAAAAAGGCCATCAAGCTGGAGCTGAGTGAATGAGGGGGCAGTGGCAGGAAATGAAGTCAAGGAGAAAAAGGGCAGATCATGCTGGGACTCATAGGCCATCGTCCTTATATGGGATTATATTCCCAGGTGGGTGAAAAGAATTCCCTTAGCTACTGTAAAGAAAATAAATTAAAAGGGTGGGGGTGGGATAGAAATGGGAGCAAACAATGAAACAGGAAACCAGTTAGGAGACTATTTCTATAAAACAGGCAAAGAGGAGATGGTAGTTTGGGTGGTAGAGTGGTAAAAAATCAAAGTACTAGTAAATCAGATTCCAAATATACAATTTTTGAAGGCTGTTTCTACAGGATTTACTGTCCACTCCCAAAGATCTATTATTGTTGCTATACCAAAAAACTCATTTCTGACATAATGCACTTAATTGTATTGCTGTTATTTAGACTTTTCTTTCTTACTGTATTCTTTAAATGATTTTCATTATTGTCAATAAAGAGTATAAGTTATTTGATTGCAGCTATACTTATGTATATATGTCTATTTAGTGCCTACCATAGCAAAATAGGCAATAACATTTACTTAAATGTTTGGTTATGTTGAAGATATTTTCTCTTGGAGGAGACCCTTTGCACCATAGAGGCTTTTCTTCAAAGGATTTCCACCCTTCTACACATTTGTAGGAAAGGGTTTTGGTTTTCAGTTAGACCTGAATTTGAATATCCCAGGATTTTCTGAACATATGTCTTCCAAACTTCTCCATAAAATGACTGAAGTATCACCTCATAAAGCAGATGCATAGTTTCATAAAATAATGGCTGCAAAATGGTAGTTCCTTTCCTCACCCTAACTTACAACAGGCTGGAATTAAGGTGAGGAAGTTAGGATGTTATATCACCCTTTTGAATTTATCTAATAGAATCTAAGTATCCTAGGGTCTTGAGGTCGACAATCGTTCATGTATTGAAGACTGGAAAGATATTCAGGCTCATCACTTGGTGTAACAGAAAAGACAGACTCGCCAAACTAGGCTGGGAAGGAAAAGGGGTTTTATTAGCTGGCTGAGGACAGGAGATCTAATCAAGCTCAAATCTATCTCTTTTTATACAGGTTTGAAGTGAAAAGAATTAATCATTGTCATGGTTAGGTTAATATGTCAACTTGGTCAGGTAATGGTGCCTGGTTGTTTGGTCAAGTAAGCACTGGGCTGATTGTAATACAGACATTTATGAACTTTAGTCATCAGTATATTGATTGCATAGATAGCTAGTTACATTTACAATCACCATTACAATCAATATTGTATCAACAATGATACAATAGGAGATCACTATCAGCAATGAGTGACCTATCATCCAATTAGTTGAAGGCCTTAAAAGGAAAGCGATGTCTATCTCTATTTCAGATAGCCAGCATCTCCTAGGGAAGTCAACAAGGCCCTTCATCTGAGTCCCTGGCTTGCAGCCTGCCCTAAGAAATTTGGACTTATGCATCCCCATGGTCATGTGAAACAATTTCATAAAATCTCTTACTATTTACAGATAACTCCTATCTGTTCTGTTTCCCGAGAACCCTGACTAATACAGTTTGGTACTGGGAATGGTTCTTGAGAAACAGAATCTTAAAAATGGGATTTCTGAATTGATTCTTGCAATTGGCTCTCTACTCCAATTAGATTCAAGGGCCCTCATGAGTCTGGGAACCTAGAGCCCAGCCCCCCACCAAGTCCTCAGCAAGCTGCCACATACATGACCTAGGCCTAAGTTAAAGGTTAACACCACCACTCCCTGCCCCCTGCAAAGGGGATAGAATGTCTTAAATAGATCTCCTCTGAGTGGTAAAACTTCATTCCTGAGATAACCACCAGACCCTATGTGCAAAGACACAGGGACCCTAACAGAAGCTCTGTTCTCATACCCTATGAATGTCCTTGTTATCATCCCTATGGAATGCCTTTGTTCTCAGACCCCTTATATCACCTCTCATTTTCTCCTGTCCTCTTGTGGGACACTACCTTCATTCCCTATGAATGTCCTTGTTATCATCACGATGGAATGCCTTTTTTCTGAGACCCCTTACATCACCTCTCATTTTCTCCTGTCCTCTTGTGGGACACTACCTTCATTCCCTATGAATGTCCTTGTTATCATCCCTATGGAATGCCTTTCTTCTGAGCCCCCTTATATCACCTCTCATTTTCTCCTGCCCTCTTGTGGGACACTACCTTCATTCATCCTTTGACCAGCCACTGCCAAGGTATTTTCTCCTGTCTTTCCCAATAAAGCTGACGTCTGAGTCTCTGCCTGATGCATTCTTTGGTATTGCAGCTTCACCAACTTGTACCCTGCAGGAGTTGGGTTGGAACATTCTGTTTCCCATAATCAAGATGCCACTGAAAGTTCATGGCATGAGTTGGCAATAGAGATATGCATACTATCGCCACTGGATAGGGCTACTTCTATGCTTATAAGAGGCAAGGATCTGGGTGAGAGTGTTTTTAACACCTTAACAGAGTTTTGTGGAGGTAAAAGTACAATGGTCTTGGCTGGCTGTTCCTAAATTGGCTGGATACAGTTACAAAAGAAAGGAATGAGCTGAAGCCTTCAAATTTGCAACTTCAGTGCCTCATGAATGATGTAAAAGTTTCTGTGAGTGCTCTGAAAGAAAATCTTGTTTCACGCAGCCGCAGACTTGAGATCTCTGAAAACCAGACTCAAAGTCTCATTGTATGAATAGCAGAGTTACAAAGGAACCTAAAATCTCAACCTTGCAAGGTATCTGCTGCTAAAGTGATGGCACTGATGGCAAAGGAGCAGAATCCTCAAGACTGGGATGGAGGCACATGGGTTGATGTTGATGGCAGTGAAGACACTGAAACCCTAATTTCTGCTGAGACCTATAATGGTTTGCCCTGTAATGGTTTGCCCTGCAGAGACCACACAAAGTCAAGCTTGAGTGACTCAACCTCTAGCCTTCCCCAAGGAGTCCTGACCTCCTCTCTGCCCTGAGAAAACCATCAACCAACCTCCATTCTGCCCTGAGGAGTCTACCACCCCTCCCCACTTGAAGAGATTAATCCTGTCTCACCAGATGAAATTACAAGGAATGTCCTGAGGTAATTGGCTTGCAAGACACTTTTTTTTTTTTTTTTTTAGGATTTATTTATTTATTTAATTCCCCTCCCCTCCTCCGGTTGTCTGTTCTCTGTTTCTTTTTGCTGCATCTTGTTTCTTTGTTCGCTTCTGTTGTCATCAGTGGCACGGGAAGTGTGGGCGGCGCCGTTCCTGGGCAGGCTGCACTTTCTTTCCCGCTGGGTGGCTCTCCTTACGGGTGCACTCCTTGCGCGTGGGGCTCCCCTACGTGGGGGACACCCCTGTGTGGCAGGGCACTCCTTGCGCGCATCAGCACTGCGCATGGGCCAGCTCCACACGGGTCAAGGAGGCCCAGGGTTTGAACTGCGGACCTCCCATGTGGTAGATGGACGCCCTAACCACTGGACCAAGTCCGTTTCCCACAAGACACTTTCAATGCTTCTTCTTATTCAGCCCCACTACCCCATTTTCTTCCAGACCTATGACGAAAGTTACAAGTCCCCAAATGTGAAGTACAAAGTGTGACTCATGAGGAAATACACTATACTCCAAACTTTATGAATTTTCCAATTTAAATAGAAATGAGGGGAATATGTGTGGGAATGGACATTAAGTGTGGGAAAATGATGGAAGGAATATAAAGTTGTATCAGGCTGAATTTATTGATATGGTCCCACTAAGAGATTCTGGATTCAATGTTGTAGCTTAGAGGATTAGTTGGCTGAAACATGGACCAAAAGATGACCTACAATGCCTGAGATTGAAATGTATGATTTACCCTGGTATACTATAGATGAGGGGATCCAAAGGCTTAAGAGAGTTTGCAATGTTAGAGTGGATTTACCTTCTAAGATCTGCCCATCCTCTCCAGGAATGTCTAGAGGGCACACTTTACCAGGACTATGAGAAATAAATTTGTGAGACTAACTCCATCTTCCCTTAAGAGCTCTGTAGTTGTTCTTCTCTAAAGGTCAGATATTACTGTGGAAAATGATGTTTCAGAACTAGAACCCTTAAATACTATGGGGTTTACTGAATTCCCAGAAGCCAAATAACAGCATTTAAATCACCAAAGACAAGGTGGGTGTGTAGCTACCACAATGAAAGGCAGACTCAAAGCAGCAATCAAAAGAGTCTGAGTTGTATAGACCTATGGTGTTGGTTAATAGATCATGGGTATCTAAAATAAAATAAATTGGCTATCTACTAAATTCCTACTTGATCTGTATTAGCAGAAGAGTTCTAGGTTGAGTGAACAACACCCTAACTTGAATTACAGAAATGGAGAGTCATGGCCCCTTAGTCAGTTCCCAGGCTTCAGACAATTTACAAACCCAGAGTTCCTTGAATGTGGGGAAGGGTCCTGTTATACTGCCAATAATTTGTACTATTAATCTTCCTCCCAGCTTACCCCAAAGAGACCTACAGGCTTTTTCCAGGGTAAACATGCATTGAGGAAAAGGAAATGATCAGACATTTAGGGGATTATTAGACACTGGCTCAGAAGTGACATTAATTCCAGGAAACCCAAAATGTTGAATGGAGTGAGTGCTATTATTATAGGAAAGGCCACGTGGAAGCCACTATAACTGCCCCTACCTAGCAAAGGAGTAAATCAAAAGCAATCCCGGATTCCTGGAGGGATGGCAGAGATCAGTGCCACCATAAAGGATGCAGGGGTGGTGATTCTCACCACATCCCCAATCAACTCTTCTATTTAGCCTTCAGAAAACAGATGGATCTTCGAGGATTACTGTTCATTATCACAAACTTAACCAAGTGGAGACTCCAATTGCATACTGTTCGAGATGTGGTATCATTGCTTGAGCAAATCAGCATATCACCTGGAACCGGGTATGAAATTATTGATCTGGGAAATGCTTCTCAATTGCCATTGATTTCTGGTCACTTGGTAAATGGACTGGGAGTAGCACACCCAAATGAGGAATATGCTGTCTCCCAAATCCAAAAAGGCCAAGTAGGCATTGTGTCTCTTACTTTAATCATAGGAAGGGCCAGATGTAACATCTTATCCTTCACTTTAGAATGGATAGCTAGCTCAACATGCCCCACATCACTGGATACCTAGAATTTACTGAGGTGGAAAACCCCTGTAATTCTGTTGGATTTTTCTCCCACCCTCTGCCAAATGCTATTCCAATAAGTCTAGAGTATTTGTTACCTCTTGATTACTTGGTCCAGTCAACATGATCTCATTAATATGAGTGAAGTCTTGTGGAAAGGAGAGATGATCAAGGTTGTGAGGACAGATTATGACATACGGCTGGAGAGTTGATATTCCCCTAAGGTAGGACAGTGGTAAGGAATTGCTGGTCTTGCCTATTTCTGGGGTCCTTACTAACAGCAATAGAGAGAAAAGCATTTGCCAGATCAATAACTTCATACCAGGTACCAGAGGAGGATGTGCTGATTTGCTTTATCAATGATACAGCAATTTGACTCACCACCTGGTTAAGTTTGTGATAATCCACTGCCATTCTCCAAGACTTGTTTTCTGCATAGGCCAAATAGGATTGTTGGAAGGGAATGTGGTGCATCCTTCAAGTCCTTGATGGTGACGCTGATCTCTACATTCCCTCCAGGAATCCAGTTTCACTTTGATTTGCTATTTTTCTAGGTAGGTGGAAATCCACTTGGCCATTTCTACTATAATAGCCTTCACTCCATAATTCAGGGAACCAAGGAACCAATGTAGGATTCTTCCAGTTGCTGAGTATATCTCTTCCAATTATACATTCCGAAACTGGGGAAATAACCAAAAAAAAAAAAAGGGTCTGGGGACTCACTGGACCCACTGTGAGACAGGCATGAGATAAAATACCATTGATCACTTAACCTCCATAAGCCCCTACTCTGACTGGTGGAACACAGTAACATCTTGGGCCTTCTGGGTTCTGAGCTAGTGTCTACTAATCCCAAAAATGTCTGATCATTTTCCTTTTCCCCACTGTACAATTACTATGGTAAAAGGCAGTAGATCTCTTTGGCTGGGAGGAAGATTAACATAAATTTTTGACAGTGTAAGAAGTTCCTTTCCCAAGGGCACCCAGCCTTCCCTTTATTCATGGGGCTCTGGGTTTGTAAACTCTCTCAAGTCTGGGAATTGATTAAAGGGCTGTGACTCATTTCTGTAATTCAAGTTAGACTTTTGTTCACTTGACCTAGAACTCTCCTTATGCAGATCAAGTAAGAATTTAGTAGATAGCCCATTTATATTAATTCTAGATACCACATGATCTAGTACTAGACAACACCACAGTTTGTTTTTTCTGTCTATTCTGCCACTCCAAGCAAACAAACCCAGCCAAGGACCACCCTGGTCCCTCTTCGGATCTTTCCCCAAGAGGACCTGGCCTTTCCCTCATTCAAGGGGCTCTGAGTCTATAAACTGTTCAAGTCTGGGAATTAAGGGACTGTGATTCTGCAATTCAAGTTAGGGTTTTGTTCGAACTATTAATATAACTTCTGCTTACACAGATCACATAGGAATTTAGTAGGTTGCCCATTTATTTTACTTCATGATCTATTAGGCAATGTCATAGGTCTATTTGACTCAGACTATTTTGATTGCTGCTTTGAGTCTGTTTTTCATTATGGTAGTTAAGCCCACCTTGTCTTTGGTGATGAAGTGTTGCCACTTGACTTCTACCAACCTGGGATCTGATCATTCACATTGTACCTAAGGATCCAAGTTCAGTGATAGCAGTTCACACAGTAATATCTGACCTACAGAGAAGAGCAAACACAAAGCTCTTCAGGGAAGATGGACTTAATGTCACAGATTTATTCTTCACAGTCCTGCTGAAAGGTGTGGCCTCTAGACATTCCTGAGGTGGATGAACAGGTCTTCCATTATAAATCTACTCTAACATTCCAATCTCTCTAATCTTGTGGATCCTCTCATCTTCATTTTACCAGAGCAGTTCTGGGCTTTTGACCTCAAGCAATGTAGGCCACCTTTCGTCCATGTCTCAGCCAAGCTTCTGAACAAACTGTTAGAGCCCTTTCTAACCCCTTAATCTATAAAGTTAAATCCAGAATCTGCTTTGTGGATATCACTATATCAATAAATTCATCTTGAATCAACTTTATATTCCTTCCACCATCATCCCACATCCTTAATATCCATTCTTACACATATCCCCCTGATTTCTGCCTATATAAATTGGAAAAATCATGCAGTTTTTCTGGAGTATAGCTTACCTCCTTACGGGTCACACTTTGTACCTCACCTTTGGAGCCTGTTATGACTTTAGCCTAGTTGTAAGTCTGGAAGAAAAAGAAGAGTGGTAGAGCACAAGAAGAATTACAACTGTCTTGCAAGCTGATTACCTCAGGGCATTCCACTGCAGTTTCATCAGGTGGAAGGTGATTAATCTCTTCAAACAGAGGAGTGAGGGCCATTTGCTCAGGGCAGGTGGTTACAGCCTTATCCTACATTAACAGGGTTAATCTCTTCAGATGGAGGTTGGATGGCAGATTCCTCTGGGGTAGACTGGAATGCATTGGGGGGGGGGAGGTGTTGGTTCTTCAGGACAGACTGGAGGTCAGGAAGTTATTTTCTTAGGCAGACTGGAGTTTTCAGTGCCTGGTTACTCAGGGCAGACTGTTAGACGTTTATCTGGCAAAGACTCAACAGAATCTACTGCTTCAATGTCCCCACTCCCATTATTGTCAACCCATATGTCCCCATTCTAATTTTCAGGATCTCATTTCTTTCCAATCAATGCCCTCACTTTAGCAGCAGACACCCTGGAAGGTTGGGAGTTTAGTTTACATTGTAATTCAGCCACTCACACAATGAGACTCTTTGGTTTTCAGAAATATCGAGTTTGCAGTTACACAAAATAAGATTTTCTTTCAGCGCCCACATAGAAACTTTCACATCCTTCATGCAGCACTTGAGTTGCAAATTTGAAGACTTCAGCTCATCCCTTTCATAATTGTATCCAGCATATTTAGGAAAACCAACCAAAACCATTACACTACTTAACTACACAAAACTCTATTAAAGTGTTATACATAGGCTCACCTAGAGCCTGCTGCTTATAAGCATTTGAGTATCTACATCCAGTGGTGATATTCTGTGTATCTGTATTGCCAAATCATGCCATGGACTATCAGTGTCATCTTGATTACTAGAAATATAGTCATTTGTGCCTTTGAATCTCATCAGATTAGAAAATTCCAAAAACTCCAGAACTACTTCAGAAATTTAATCCTTAAGATTTTGTTTCCCAAGAACCACTCCAGGTACCAAAGCTGTATTAGTCAGGGTTCCCTAGGGAGACAGAACTATCAGGAGATGTATGTAAATATTATGAGATTTTTATAAAAATTGTCTCCCAACACTGGGGGGGTAAACAAGTCCAAATTCCACAGGGCAGGGTGCAAGCTGGGAACTCCAATGAAAGTTTTTGATGAATTCCACTGGAGAAACTGGCTGGCTGAAGTAGCAATGAAAATTCTCTCTTCTTATCGATGAAATCATCACTTCTTCTTTTAAAGCCTTCAATTGATTATGTAAGACTTCTCTCATTTGACTGTAGATGTAATCAGCCATAGATGCAATCAACTTACTGAAATTCCAAGAAATGTCTTCGCAGTAACAAGGTGGACTGCTCACTTGGTCAAACAACTAGACACAAACTGGCCAAGTCTATACTTATCATCATACAGACTAACTGACAAATGGGCAAACCACGTGAAGAGGCATTTTTCTAAAGAAGCTATAGAGGGAGCAGAAGTAGCTCAAGTGGTTGAGTGCCTGCTTCCCATGTACAAGGTCCAGGGTACCTCCTAAAAGTGAAACAGACAAACAAATGAAACAACAACAACAACAACAAAACACCTAACTCTTGTCAGGCAGTAGATGCAGCTCAGTGGCTGAATGCCTGCTTCCCACATACAAGGTCCTGGGTTGAATCCCCAGTACCACCTGAAAAAAAAAAAAGATATAGAAACAGTTAATAAGCACATTGAAAGATGCTAAACATTATTAGCCATTAGGGAAATGCAAACCAAAACCACAATGAGGTACCATTTCACACCCCTAGAATGGCTACTTTAAAAACAAAATGGAAACGAGTGTTGGAGAGGATGTAGAAATACAGGAACACTTGTTCATTGTTAGCAGGAATGTAAAATGGTCCAGCTGCTGTGGAAAACAGTTTGGCAGTTCCTCAAAAATTTAGGTATAGCATTATCATATGACCTGGCAATCCCACTGCTAGTCACATCACAAAATAATTGAAAGCAGGGACTCAAGATATTTGCACACCAGTGTACATAGCAGCATTATTCATAATTGCCAGTAGATGGAGTCAACTCACGTGTCTATCATTTGATGAATAAACAAAATGTTTTATATACATACAACAGAAAATCATTTGGCAGTAAAAAAGTGTTGAAGTTCTAACATATACAACAACATGGATGAACCTTGATGAAATCATGTTGAAGGAAATAAAGCAGACACAAAAGGACAAATGTTGCATTATCTCACTCATGAAATAATTAGAATATGCAAATCCATAGAAACTAGAATACAGGTTATCAGAGATCATCTGGGGGTGGGAAATTGGGAGTCAAAGCTTAACCTGTTTTGAGTCTCTATTAAGGATGATGGAAAAATTTTGGTAATGGATGGTGAAAGGATGATACATCACTGAACTGTGTAACTAAAAGAGTTTAAAATGGGGAATTTTAGGTTGTCTGTGTGTTACCAGAATAAAATTAATATATTTTAGGAAACGGACTTGGCCCAATGGATAAGGCGCCTGCCTACCACATGGGAGGTCTGCAGTTCAAACCCCGGGTCTCTTTGACCTGCGTGCAGCTGGCCCATGCGCAGTGCTGATGTGCACAGGGAGTGCTGTGCCACGCAGGGGTATCCCCCGCATAGGAGAGCCCCACGCAAGGAGTGTGTCCCATAAGGAGAGCTGCCCAGCATGAAAGAAAGTGCAGCCTGCCCAAGAATGGTGCCACACACATGGAGAGCTGACAAACAAGATGACACAACAAAAGGAAACACAGTTTCCCAGTACCGCTGATAAGGATAGAAGCGGTCACAGAAGAACACAGTGAATGGACACAGAGAGCAGATGGGGGTGGGGAGGGGGTTGGGGGGGGGGGGTGTTGAGGGGGTTGGGGATATGGAAAAGGGAGAGAAATAAATAAATCTTTAAAAATATATACTTTCAATAATCTATCAAGTACCACTTCTATTAAACTTTATTAATTAAAGCTTCCATCAATTTTTATGAGAGAAAAGAATTGAAAGTGCCCATAGTGGAGTTTTCACCCAGGTTTTAAGAGTTATTCCCTTTCAACACCTCACCTCACCTCACCCCACCCCACCCATTTTATGATTGTCCGGCTTGCTTGGTTCCCCTGTTCAAAGTTCAGCAAGGGTCCCAGGCAGCTTTTTCTATAAATAGGAAGGACGTATTAAGAACAAACCTCATCCACTGCTCCTTTTCTGAGATGTCTGGGATATTTGACAGGCAGCCATGAAACTAACCTAGGATATGTTCCCCGTGGGCAACCTACAAGCACCCTGGCTAATAAGCAGGCACCCCCCCCCCCAATACATACGGCCACAAAATAGATCACCGTCCACTCCGTGATCTGTGAGAGGGCCAGGGGACACTGGGCAACAGGGCAAAACGGCTGTACAGAAACATTTTTCCAGATTTCTCTGGCAGGGAGTGCAGCTACTTGGCCAGATGCCCCAGAGTCCAGAAAGAGGATTGACACCCTAGCCCACCAACGCGTTCAGTGTTTGGTGCCTCTCCTAGGTCGACCTTGAAACCAGCGCGCGCAGGCGCAGGCGCAGGTGCAGGCTCGTTCACGTGCGCGTGCGCATGCGCAGGGGTGGGGAGGGTGGGGGAACAGACTGGATAGCCGTCCTCGGGACGGTTGGTGATTGGATGAGGCCGGCGCGGGGGCGTCGAGCTTGGGTCCTGCCGCGGGGCCACGAGGCCTGATTTGAAAGACGCAGCGCTGGCCGCATGTCCCTCGCGAAGACCTCGCTGAGGCGAGAGGTTGAAGGCGGGAGGAAGAAACAACGGCGGCAGTAGCCAGCGAGTCCCCTGCTTGCGACTTGGCCTGCCGCTGTCCCCCGCCCGCCCACTCGCGGGGTCTGGCCAAGAGAGCGGGAAGGGAGCTTCCGGCGGTGGGAGTTGGGGAGGACTCGCGAGGCATCGGGCGGGGCGGGCGGGGCCGCCGCGGGGTTGGCGGGGTTGGCAGTGCTAGCGCTTTGGTTTGTTTTCATTTCTGCTTTACTTCTGACCTTGCTAATGTTTTCTCTAACTCGGGGGTAGATTTAAGGGCTTTTCCCACCCGCAGCTCTTTCTCTTCCTTACCCCTTTTGTAGCTGAACTTAGGGAAGAGATTTCAGGAAAAAAGTTCTGTATCTATATAAACGTAGTCACAGAGGGGCCATGAAGTCGGTTAAAGGGGAATTTGTCCCTAATGGTATGAGTGTGTGTTTAAACCGTTTGTGTAATTTTTTTCCCAGAGTATTTTTAGTTTACCTCGCAATTCGTTTTTTTCTTTTCTCTAATTTTCTCATGATTTGTAGGTGAGAAAATGTCTGGCAACAATGACTGGTTTCAGAGTTCCCGGGTCCCTAGCTTTGCTCAGATGCTGAAAAAGAACTTGCCAGTTCAGCCATCTGGCCAGACGGTAACTGCACCCTCAGGATACTCCTCAGAAAGTTACAGCCTGTCAAATATGGCATCCAAGGTTACACAAGTGACGGGTACAACTCCTTTTTCATTTGTAATACGCCTCAGTTATTTAAGATTCTGGATGATCAGTAAGGTCTGTTGAGCCTTTGGTTTAGATGCTTCCTGCATATATATCCATTACCAGTGGCCGTGTCCCACCTAGAATTCAGGTCTGACTCTCAGCACAGCAGGCGGCCTGTACAACTTCTTTCCTGCGCTCCTCACTTTGCTCTTTACCATCTTGTGGTCTGTTCAGCCACTTGAAGAGTATCTTGCCTTTTTCCAAGCAAGGCAGTATTTGGCCCCTTCAGGGAAGGGACCGGCTTTAAACTTTTCCACATATCGTTTAGCATAGCAGGGACAAACATATTTAATAATTCAGTTAAATATAGTGTGAATGGTAGAATAAAAGTAGTGGATCAGACTGTGAAACTAGGTTCTACTTGCAGCTCTGTCTCTTATGCCATTCCAGGCTTTAGAGACATCATTGGTAAAATGTTGGCTTAGAGAGCCTCTGAAGACCTTGACATTACTAATCTTTGATTCTTTGATGTCACTTAAATGATATGACAGTGGTGTCACTTCTCTGAAACAGTTTTAATGCTACAAAAGACATTTCCAATAATAAGTTGTGTTTGTCATGTGTGCCAAAATTAGTAGAAACTTATTTGTAATAGCAAAACATATGAGTAAATCTGGATAATCTTTCATTTTAGAAGAGGGTTTAATGCTTTTGTGTGTCTTTTTATTTATTTTTTTAACAAATTGACAATACAAACATTTATTTTTAGGTAACTTTCCAGAACCATTGTTTTCAAAAGGACTTTCATCTATATCAAATCCTGTCCTTCCTCCAAAAAAAATACCCAAGGAATTTATAATGAAATACAAACGTGGAGAGATAAATCCTGTGTCAGCCTTGCACCAGTTTGCACAAATGCAGAGGGTTCAGCTTGACCTTAAAGAAACTGTAACAACAGGCAAGTGCAAAGTTGTGCCTGGTTATCACAGGACTGTAAAATAATTGTTCTTTCATACAGAGAGCATATAAGTGGTGCTAAATTTGGTTATTTTCTGTATTCACTTAACATAAGGGTTAAATGTATGTTAGATAAGGTTACTAGTATGGTTTGACTAGAATACTTTTTATATTCATACTGTGATGGTCATAACTAGGAAAAAATGGTCTATTTAGCTTCTGAAATTCAGGGATAAGAAGTGAAAATAGCGTTCGCATGATTGGTACTCTGTGTAGGCATGTCTGTTATTTTCTCTGTTCTACCTTAAAGCCCTACAACCAGAACAATTTACTACCACATTGTGCTCACAAGTATAACTGGAAGTATACAGGAGTATAGCTAAGTGGCGTACAGAACGTAGCTTTTGCTCGCTTCACCTTATGGCCATTGATTAGGAAAAACTTTACGAAAGTGGAGGGGTAAGAGAAAAAATGCTCTTAGCACATGGAAGGTCCTGGGATTGGTTCCCAGTGCCTCCTGAAAAAACAAAGACAATAAGCAAAACAAATGAAAAAACCAACTCAGGGAAGCCAATGTGGCTCAGTTTTTGAGTGCTGGCTCCCCACATACAAAGTCCTGGGTTCAATCCCCAGCCCATGGTACCTAAAAAAAAACAGGCATTGACAAGTTGACTGGATGAGAAGCTAAGAAGCATTTAAAAATTCTTTATATATATGTGTGTGTGTGTCTGGTTTCTTTCATTCTCTCTCTATGAGACTAAATTATGCTAACATGGATTTCAAACCTAGCATTTCTGGAAGGAGTATCAGGGCAGGATAAAAATTTTACTTTGCAAAAGAATTTTAACTATTAAGACTTCAGTAAAGATAGTCTTTGTGACTCAAGTTTCCAGTCTGTTTTGGATGAAATACTAATAAACCAAGAGGTGACAAAAATAGGGTCTTAATGTAGTGATGGAGTTTTCCTGCTTTGTCACAGTATTAGTTCAAGAGGTCAGTACTATGGGTTTAATCTCTCTCCCTAGTTATCTTTCCTCCATTCTTCTCAGACTCCTCTCCAAGACATGTTAGCTCTTAGTCCCAGTAAAAAAAAATACATTGATCAGGGCAAATCTTTGCCCTGCTTTGAACAAAGGCAAGTAAAAAAGATGGCTTTTTTTGATTGTTAATAGTGTCCATTTTATGTGTGTAAGACTAGTTAGATAGTCTCAATCAGTAGGTTTGGAACTAAGACCTCAGTATGTATAACAAGCTCTGCAGATGATTTAGATTCATTTTAATGTTTGAGAACATAGGGCATAGACAGGTTTAGCACTCTGTCATGTATGACTTATTAACATATTTAATATGTAATACCTCACACATAAGAATAATCTGGGCCTTTTGTTAAATATACAAGATACACTCTGCTGAATATTCTGATATAGTAACTTTGGATTGTAGCCCAGTTGATGCAGGAAGGAACTTGGGAAACTGAGGTCTTAAGATGATGAAGGAAAAGCACTTTACCTAGGTACAGTCAGAAGTCCCTTATAAAAACTTGATGTATACCTTTATACTTAAAAAACACAAAAATTATAATGTGATTGTGTATATGTACAGATTTATGAGATTAGGTAGTGAAGTTTATGTGTAATGACAGTGGTAGCTAGTCATTCATAACTAAAGAATGGGAGTTAAAAGCATATATAATAGGGTTTCTTAAAGTTCAAAAGTCAACAAGTAAAACTTGAAAAAGAAAAACCTGTAAATTTAGGAGATGATTCCATTTCATTCATCAGGCAAATGTGAAAGCTAAGTAAAAGTAATTGGATAAAAACAATCCTTCTAGGAATTTTAATTGACTGGGCATCCAGTTTAATTTTTTCAGATAGCTTTTTTTGTTTATTTTTGTATTGTCTTATAGGTTCCCTCCCCTCCACCTGCCTTAAGACTATGATGAGTTGAATTGCTTACCATGAAATAAATAAGCCCTGGTGGATACACAGGATTTCTTACAGGGAATCCTTTATGTTTTGGAACTTATATAAGAGTTTTAGGACTCTTGAAATCAACTTTATTGGTTTTGAAGTTTGAAAGGAGGGATTTTTCCAGGAGGCTCTACATTATACCTCTCATTAGGGTAATTGAATAGCTATTTGAGTGCTTACCATTGCTAGGCATTATATTAGACACTCAGTGTCACATGTGTGTCCTATACTTCAGTTGCCCACTCGGAATCTGGAGCCAACCTAGCTGCTTGAAGAATTCCTCAGAACTAGGTCAGGAACCCATCCAACTGCACTTTTAACCCATGGGTCCTCAGAAAAGCCTGCTATCCAGAGTTTGTGTATTTAAAGTAAATATGTTGCAGAATGTTTGTACTGGGATGTTTTCTCATACCACAGAAATCTTTTGCATGATCATACTGTGAGGTATTGTAGCATTCATTCTGAGTTCTTTTTCAAGGTAATGTTATGGGACCATATTTTGCTTTTTGTGCTGTGGTGGATGGTATTCAATACAAGACTGGGCTGGGACAAAATAAAAAGGAGTCTAGATCCAATGCAGCAAAATTAGCTCTTGATGAGCTCCTACAGTTGGATGAACCTGAACCAAGAATTTTGGAAACATCGGGTAAATATTCTTGATTTTAAAGTATTTTCTCTTTTTTTTTTAAAGATTTATTTTTTAAAATTTATTTCTCTTCCCTTCCCCTAACCCCCAGTTGTCTGTTCTCTGTGTCCATTCACTGTGTGTTCTTCTGTGTCTGCTTGTATTCTTATCAGTGGCACCAGGAATATGTGTCTTTCTGTTGTGTCATCTTGCTGATGTCAGCTCTCTCTGTGTGTGGCACCACTCCTGGGCAGGCTGCATTTTTTCGCCCAGTGCGGCTCTCCTTATGGGGCACATTCCTTGCACGTGGGGCTCCTCTATGCAGGGGACACCCCTGCGTGGCACTACACTCCTTCCGAGCATCAGCACTGCATGTGGGCCAGCTCACCACATGGGTCAGGAGGTGCTAGGTTTGAACCCTGGACCTCACATGTGGTAGGCAGACGCTCTATCCATTGAGCCAAATCTGCTTCCCTTAAAGTATTTTCTTAAACATAATTTTCCTGAAGAAATTGCCTAAAGGTTTACATTAATGAAAAATTACTTGACAACTACAAGGTAGAAATTTCAGAATTTGAATAAGTTTCCTTCTGTTGCTCTCTGCTTGCTTACTTATTTAATGGTAGATAAAGTATTCTTGAATATATCAGCAACAAAAGATTATCATTTTCAAAAACTGATATCTTGTCAGATTGTTATTGGGTAAGAGCCATGTGAAAACTTTGTTTTCTCTGTAATTTATTAGATTCTTACTAAGTGCTTAAGATTGTGCCTTTAGTCTTTTGAGGTTTACAATGTGATTTTTGTGAAGTTGGCTCATTTTAAATGGTAAAGTTACTTGAGAAAAATAATTGTCTTAGGCACATAGGAAATAGGCTGAGTGTAAACTCCAGAATTAGATTGCTCTGTTTGGAATATTAACCCTGTGCAGGTAAGTTAAGCTACTTAACCTTTATTTTTTAAATTTTTGTGTATTTATTTAAAGAAGCTTAGATTACATAAATGTTACACACAAATATAGTGGATTCCCATATGCCCTGCTCCCTAGCCCTCCCACATTTTCCATATCAACAACATCTTTCATTAGTGTAGTACATTTGCCACAACTGATGAACACATGTTGGAGCATTGCTACTGAGCGTGGATTATAGTTTACATTGTAGTTTACATTCTCTCCCACACATTTTTGTAAGTTATTACAAGATATGCAATGGCCTGTATTTATCATTGCAATGTTATTCAGTAAACCTCAGTTTTGTCATTTGAGAAGTGACTGTAATTACTTCCTTTTGCTGTCTGGAGGATACTATCAAATGATATTAGTTATTATTAATCAGATTGAGAAATATGTAAGCACATTATGTTTTATGTTTTAGCATATTAAGCAATTTCTGTTAGTAATCATTTCATGCTAAATTTCCTTTGGTTTTAGAAAGATATCTGTAAAAATTTTAAAAATTTAAATTTGATGTAAGCTGGGAATGTAAATTCTTTTCAAATTAAAATTTAAATCATTGGATTTTTTCTCCTGGGTTTTTGTTTTTAGTCTATTGAGTTCAGATTTTCTTTCATTTCCTTCTTAATATTTTCCTCCAAGTCATTTTGTCCTTTCTCTAGGTTGAATTGTTATTTCTTGTATTTTCATTTTTTGGTTGTTTAATCATTAAAACGTTGAAAACCATTTATTTAGCTGTATCTCATGTTTTGGCATGTAGTCTTTCTCATTTTTTCCCCCAATACTTTGTAATACTTGGGATTTAATGCATACTTAGGAGAGGCTTTTGTTATTTTTCACTTTATTTTCTGTTCATATATTGCTTTTTCAGATTTATTAATTTTGGAAGACCACGTATGACAATTTTGGTAAACGTCTTAAAAGTGCTGGCACTATAAGTATCATTGTATCCTTACTTTCTAATACTTTGACTTATACATGGAATGTGCGTCTATCTGTATATGTCTTCTTTGATTTCTTTTAGCAGTATTTTATAGTTTTCTGAATACAGATCCTTTACATTCCTGGTTAAATTAATTCATAGATAGTTGAGTCTTTTGTTGCTTTTATGAATGAAATTTTTTTCTTAATTTCCTCCCCAGCTTGCTCATTACTAGTGTATAGAAATGCTACTGATTTTTGCATGTTGGTTGTATCCTGACACTTTGCTGAACTCATTTATTAGCACTAATAGCTTTGTTGTAGGTATTTCGGGATTTTCCAAGTATAGGGATCATGTCATCTGCAAATAGAGTATTACTTCCTCTTTTCTTATTTGGATACCTTTTATTTTATTTTATTTTATTTTCTAAGTGCTCTAGCTAGAACTTCTAGCACAATGTTGAATAACAGTGGTGGTGGTGGGCATTCTTGTTTCTGATTTTAGAAGGAAAGCTTTCAGCCTATCCCCATTGAGTACGATGTTGGCTGTGGGATTTTCATATATGCCCTTTATTATGTTGAGGAACTTTCCTTCTAAACCTATCTTCTGAAATGTTTTTTTCAAGAAAGGAGCTGGATTTTGTCAAATGCCTTTTCTGCATCAATTGAGATGATCATGTGTTTTTTCCCCATCAATTTGTTGATGTATTGTTGGTGTATTACTTTGTTTTTCTTATGTTGAACCACCCTTGCATACCAGAGATAAAACCCACTTGATTGTGGTGTATGATTCTTTTAATGTGCTGTTAGATTTTATTTGCAACTATTTGGTTGAGAGATTTTACATCTGTGTTCATTAGAGAGATTTGTCTGTAATTTTCTCTTCTTGTAGTACCTTTATCTGGCTTTGGTATTAGGATAATGTTGGCCTCATAAAATGAGTTAAGTAATTTTCCCTCCTTTCCCGTTTTTTGGAAGAGTTTAAGCAGGATTGTTATTAATTCTTCCCAAAGTGTTTGGTAGAATTCATCAGTGAATCCATCTGGTCCTGGAATTTTCTTTCTTGGTAGAATTTTTTTTTAGATTTATTTTATGTATTTATCCCACCCTACCCCTCCCACTCCTTTGTTTACACTCTCTGTTCTCTGTGTTTGTTCTGTGCTGGTCTTCTTTTTAGGAGGCACTGGGGAACCAAACCTGGAACCTCCCATGTGGTAGGGAGGCGTACAATCACTTGAGCCACCTCCACTTCCCTGCTTGTTGTATCTCTCATTGTGTTTCCTCTTGTCATCTCTTTGCATCATCCTGTTGCATCAGCTCATCGCACCAACCTATTGAGTTAGCTTGCTGTCTTGCTCTTCTTTTTAGGAGGCACAGGAACCGAACCCAGGACCTCTATGTGGTAGGCAGGTGCCCAACTGCTTGAGCCACATCTGCTTCCCAATTGGGAGATATTTGTTGATGGATTTAATCTCTTTCCTTGTGATTGGTTCGTTGAGTTCTTATATTTATTGTAGAGACAATATAGATTGTTTATGCATTTCTAGGAATTTATGCCTTTCCTCTAGGTTGTCTAATTTCTTGGCACACAGTTTCTCATAATATTCTCTTATGATACTTTTTATTTGTGTAAGGTCAGTTGTAATGTTGCTCCTTTCATTCCTGATTTATTTATTTGCATCTTTCCTCTTCTTTGATAGTCTTGCTAAAGACTTATCAATTTTATTGATTTTCTCAAAGAACCATCCTTTGGTTTTCTTGATTTGCTCTATTTTTTTCCCTCAGTTTTATTTATTTCTGCTCTAATCTTTATTATTTCTTTCTTTCTGCTTGCTTTGGGATTTGTTTGCTGTTCTTTTTTCCAGTTTCTCCAGTTGTTCATTTAGAGCTTTGATTTTAGTTCTTACTTCTTTTTTAATATAGGCACTTAGGACTATAAATTTCCCCCTCAGCACTGCGTTGGTTTTATCCCATAAGCTTTGACAAGTTGTATTCTTGTTTTCATTCTCTGGAGATATCTACTAATTTCTCTTAGAATTTTTTCTTTGACTCACTGATTGTTTAGGAATATGTTATATAGGCTTCATATATTTGCAAATTTCCCCTTTCCCACCTGTTACTCATTTCTAGCTTCATTCCATTATGATCATATATGGTGCTTTGTATAATTTCAATCTTTTTGAATTTATTGAGAGCTATGAGAAAGATCCATGAGCAAGCACTTAAGAAGAATGTATAGCCTGCTGATTTGGTGTGCAATGCTCTGTAAATGTCTGTCAGGTAAAGCTTGTTTTTCCTGTTGTTCATGTTCTCTGTTTCCTTGTTGATCTTCATCTGGTTGTTCTATCGATTTGAGTGGCATTGTTGATGATTCCAACTAATTTTGTAGAGACATCTCTTTTCTTTTCAGTTTTGTCCGAGTTTGCTTCTTGTGTTTTGGGGCACCCTGGTTATATGCATTAGGTGCATAGATTTTTTGTTTGTGTTAAGGAGGTAGCAAGAATTGAACCCAGGACCTTCATTCATGGAAAGCTTAACCACTTGAGCTACATCTGCTCCCCAGGTGCATAGATATTTGTGACTGTTACTCCTTCCTGGTGGATTGTCTCCTTTATTAATATACAATGGCCTTCTGTATCTCTTACCACTTTTTTACATTTAAAGTCTGTTTTGTTTGACACCAGTATAGGTACCACTCCTCTCTTTTGGTTACTGTTTGCATGAATTGTCTTTTTTCCAGCCTTTCACTTTCAGTCTGTTTGCATCCTTGGGTCTAAGGTGAGTCTCCTGCAGACAGTATGTGGATAGCCCGTATTTTCTTTATCCATTCTATCAGCCTGTATCTTTTGACTGGGGAGTTTAATCCATTAACATGCATTGATATTACAGTAAAGGTATTACTTCAACCATTATATCTTTTGGCTTTCATATGTTGTGACTTATTTTTACCCATCTGTTTACCTTTTTTGGTTAGCCTTTCTCATAGTCTTCACTTCTACACACTCCTCAAAGCCTCTCTCTCCTTTCTTTTCTTTTCTGACTGCAAGACTCCCTTTAGTGATTCCTGCAGAGGTGAATTCTTGTTTATGAGCTCTCTTAATTTCTATATATCAGTGAATATTTTAAACAAATCCTATTTGAAGGACAGTTTTGCTGGATAGAGAATTCTTGGCTGGCAGTTTTTCTCTTTCAGTACCTTAATTATATCATACCACTGCATTCTCACCTCCATTGTTTCTGAAGAGAAATCTACACTAAGTGTTAATAGATGTCCCTAGTATGTGATGTTCGCCTTGCTACTTTCAGAATTTTCCCTTTATCTTTGGGATTTGGCGTTCTGAATGTTATGTGTCTTGGGGTAGGTCTATTTGGATTTATTCTAAATAGAGTACACTGTGCTTCCTGGACGGGTATATTCATGTCTTTCATGAGAGTTGGGAAATTTCTTTCTGCCCCTTTTCCCTTCTCCTTCTGGAACTCCCATAACACATATGTTGGTGTGCTTTGTATTATCATTCAACTTCCTTAAACCCTGCTCAATTTTTTTCCATTCTTTTCTTTTTCTGTTCTTCTCTCTTTTCAATTTCAGGTCTTTTCTTTACATTGCTGATTCTTTCTTCCATGAATTCAAATCTGTTGTGTGCCTCTTTTGTATTTTTATTTTCAATTATTGTGTCTTTCATTCCCATAGTCTGATATTTTTATATCCAAGATTTCAGATTTTTCTTTCTGCTCACTCATTGTCTTATTAATGTCTTGTATTTCTTTAGCCATATTGTCCTTCAACTCCAAGATTTGATTTAGGAGATTTGTGTGAACATCACTAAATAGCTGTTTCAAATCCTACGTCTCATCTGGAGCTTTGATTTTTTCCTTTGCTTGAGTCCTTTTTTGTCCTTAGAATAGCTTTTAATTTTTTGCTGATGTCTAGGCATCTGATTCTGATGCTGAGTTCACTCCAAAGTTCAGTTTCTCTCTCTTGCCTAGGGATTTACTGTTAAGTAGTTGTGTGCTACCACTGTTGGTTCAGCTTGTTCTAGATATTTAGGATTGTTTTTGTTTAACTGCTGAAACTAGGGTTAAGGATCCAGTAAAGGGGTGCAGGCCAGTTTCCAAGGGCATTGGAGAGGTGGGCAGTAAAGGCACCTGATTGTCTCTCTTATTTATTATTTTTCCTTTTCAGTGCACTTTTCTGGTCTGCTGGCAGATGGTGCTCTTTAGCAGACACCCCCCCCCCCCCCCCCCCCCGACTCAGCTTAGATCGCAGGTGCTGGGGGGAATGAATTCAGTGTAACTCTCTGGTAGATAGTACAGAAGCAGTACCCTCAAGGCACAAACTTCTGAGAAGCTGGCCATATCCTCTCTCTCTCTTCCTCCTCAGCAACCAACCTGACTGGGCCAGTAGGGAAGGTATTTAAGAAGGTAAATTATTTCTTGCTCCTTGCTCTCAGTGCAAACAATGTGGCAGCCCTACCCAGCCTGAAAGTATGTGACCCTTCCAGTGCAACAGACCAAATTCGCTGACCAAAATCTGAATTTGCTGTAGGCCATGTCACTCCCTTTAGCAGTTTGGTATTATTGATGAATTCCAAAAAGACATACTGGGTTATGTTTGTAAACTGGTCTTTCCCTCTGGGCATATTAGATTATATTGGATTCAGAGGTTTACTTACTTAAATAATGATTAAGGCTTTGATTGGGCCACATCAGTAGGACGTTGCATCCCCTCCCCTTTGATGGGAAGATGCACATAGAGAAATGACATGGCAGAAGATTAGCTGGAGTCTTGAGCTAGATCCCCGGGAAGTAATCACACAGAGGAGCTCGATTGTGAGGAAAGAGAAGTAAGCCCTGGAAAGAAGAATCCAGGAAGCCTGAACCTTGGCAGACATCAGCAGCCATCTTGCTCCAACACATTGAACAGACTTTGGTGAGGGAAGTAATTTATGCTTTATGGCCTGGTAACTGTAAGCTTCTACCCTTTATAAAAACCAATCGATTTCATCAGCACCCCTTTAGTGGACTAATATATTTGGTACCAAGGAGTGGAAAAGTGCTTTTGCGATTACTGAAATGCTGGAACAGTTTTATAAATGGGTAAGGAGTATTTTTTGGAGGAATTGTGAAATGCTTCATGGAAAAGGCCTAAATCTCTTTGAAGAGACTGTTGATAGCAATATGCAAACAAGACTTTTTATGATGCTTTAGAAGTAAATGATGAAACTTATTGAAACTGGAGGAAAGGTGATCCATATTTTAAAGTTACAGAGAACTTAGGAAGATTGACTCCTGATGTTTTATGGAAGGCAGAAATTGAAAATGGCAGGCCTGGGCATGTCACTGAAGAACTTTCCAAAGTAAACTCAGAAAATGGGGCTTGGCTACTCTTTGCAACGTAGAGCAAAATGCCAGACAGAAGAGATAAGCTGAGGACTGAACTGTTGGGCACAAAGAAAACAGAAACTGATTCTGGAAATTCTAAGCTTCTGACAATCAAATTCCCAGATGATAGTGCCCCATTTGAGAACTGAACTAAACTTGAACCTTGTAAATGAAGATTGAAGATGCAGTTATCCAGGATAGACTTGTGGAAAGTCTCACTGTCTGATGGCTTGGACCCCTGCTGCTTGCAAGATTTTTGAGAGAGCTGTGAGCAAAACCACTATCAGCTTGGACTAAAAGGGACATGGAAAGGAGAGGTTGAAGGAGAAACAGCTTTAAGATCTGGAATTAAGACATGCCTTGGGCCAAGAGAGGAGCCCCACCCATGTGTACAGAGAGGGTGAGTTTGCCCCAGCAGTTGAAGAGGGTAGATGCTCCCACCTGATATTTAGGGAGAGTTTTGCTGCCTCAGGGTACAGATTGAGTAGAGCACATTCCTCAAGGATTAGGGCAGTTAAGGTCAGCACCCCACAGGTCTGAGAGGGGTGGACCTGTCCCCAATGGATTAGGGAAGGCCAGGTGATCAACTTGTTGCTCTGAGATTGTTGAGCCTGTATTCCAAAGGTTACGGAGGATGTTGTCTTTACTTCACTGTACTGGGGGATTAAGTCTCTAACCTAAAGATTGGGTAAGGTGTGGCAATTACCCCAATGCTCTTGGAGGGTGAGGACTAGAGCTTGGTCGACACCCAGATTTTTGATGAAGGTGGAACCAAGAAAATGGCCACTGGGCAAGCCTCTGGAAAGGGTGGGTCCCCATGGCCCCAAGGAGAAGAAACTATTGTCTTAAGAATGACTCTCAGACTTTGAAATCAAATAGAGGATGCCTTGCAGGTTTACTGAACTCTCCTGGACCCATGACTCATGTTTCCCTTCCAATTGCTCCTTATTTTCATGAAAATGTTTATCCTTTGCTTGTCCATATGTGTATTGGAAGCAGATAAATTGTTTTGTAAGTTTCAGAGGTTTATAGCAGACGGGATTTTCCCCCAAGAAAAACTGTATTTCTTTAAACTGACTGTGACATGATTTTGTACTCAGCATTGTTACTGATTTAAGGGTTTTTGTGGGTTTTTTTTTTTTTTTAATATTGTAATGTCTTTTTGGAATTCAGAAGGTAGAGTGGAACAGTTTGATATTATTGATGAATTCCAAAAAGAAATAATTGATTATGTTTGTAAATGGGTCTTTTTTTCTGGACATATTAGATTATATTAGATTCAGAGGTTTGCTTGACTAAATAATGATTAAGGCTTTGATTGGGCCACATCAGTAGGATGTTGCATCCCCACTCCTTTGGTGGGTGAACACTCACAAAGAAATGACATGACAGAAGAGTTAGTTGGAGTCTTGAGCTGGATCCCCAGGAAGTAAACACACAGAGGAGCTCGTTTTGTGAGGAAAGAGAGGCAAGCCCCAGAAGAGAAGAACCCCGAGGCCAGAGAGAAGCAAGCCGTGGAAAGAGAGGAACCCAGGAAACCTGAACCCTGGCATATGTCAGCAGCCATCTTGCTCCAACACATGGCAAAATCTTTGGTGAAGGAAGTAACTTAGGCTGTATGGCCTACTAACTGTAATCTTCTACCCCAAATAAATGCCCTTTATAAAAACCAACCAATTTCTGATATTTTTGCATCAGCACCCCTTTGGCTGACTAGTACACTTCCTCTCCTCTTTCTTGAGGGTAAGAACTCCTGTAACCCCGCAGTCCACATCTGCTGCAGTCCTCAGACTGCTATAGTCCCCAGACTGCTGTTTGCTTTTAGGGTGGGGGGAGGGACAGCAGCTGCTGTTTCTGTAGCTTCAGTCACAGGATTTTTCAGCTAGCTGAGATCCCTTTCTTTTGCCCCTTTCTCTTCTGGTTGGCATTTTGCCTTCCCCTGGTGTCCTGAGCCCCAGAGCAGCCCTCCAGATAGCCCCTCTTGTCATCGAGATGGTTTTTCTGGGAGGGAAGTTCTCCCTCTGCTTTACTAATCCTCTATCTTCCTGGAAGTCTCCTACCATCTCTTGTATATATTGTTTGAAAATTAAAACTAACTTGAACAGTTAGGCTTAATATTTTTCTTTGTTATTCTACTTGAGCTATATTCACTTGAGTAGATAGAATTAAATGCATCTTTCTCTGAATTTTCAGTTATGTTTATCTAAGTTCCAAAGATATATATATCAATCTAGATCCAGCATTTTTCTTTACGAATATGAGCCCTAAGATGACTTTGTTACTCTTTCCTTGCTTTTCTTGCTATATTTTCAACCACTTTTCCATTGTATTCAAGTTTAAGTCCAAAATAGCCACTCAGTATGCTTTGTCTTTATGAATGTTTCTTGAGAGAAACTACTTTTGTTTGTAGTTTAGTTCTCTTGGCCTCTTCATTTGATCTTTCCTAATCTCTTTTGTCCATTGGGTTTAGTGACCTGCTCTTTTCTTGTTATTCCTGGATGCCCTAACTTGGGAACCAAATTAGAAAGCCATTTTAAAAGAATGGGAGTAAATGCTTTGAAATTTTTTAATGTATTTTTCTAGAAAATTATTTGGTAAAATGACATTCAAAATGGTAATTTGTGACCCATGAAATTTTTAATAGAATATTAATTTTAAATGTTTTACAGAATACTACTGTAAATAGCAAATGTTTCATAAGTATCGGACATAGGGTTCTACTTTACCAGCTTTTCAGAATGTTTCTGTTACAAGGCACACTATGGCATTATCATAAGATAAAGAAAACCCAGAAATGTGTATAAAAAAATAGAAAAGACATTTATCCAAAGCACAGTAATGGGCATTTGGCCTAGAATGGGAAGAAAAGTACAGAAAAAATAGTCTTGGATTGCTGTTTTATTACAGAACAGTAAAGAACCAGCTCTTTGATACCTTGGAGTTTCGTGTTTCTTTATGTTTTTGTTCTATTTTTACAGGTCCTCCTCCTATTCCTGCAGAACCTCTTGTTTCACCTGAACCGGCATATGTTTCAAAAGTACATTATGGTAGGAAAGTCTTTTATGATGTTCTTTTATAGAACCTAATGAAAAGGCATGTTAACATTTTAATTATTCAAACCTGTCACACTTCTACAAGAGAATTTCTGTCTATACTGTGTTGAAAATGAGGGGAATAAGCAGTGGAGAGGGAAGATTGAAGAGAGAGCGCTGTTTTCCTATAAGAAGATGGTTTATTCATTTCATATAACTTCTTTTAGAGACTTACTCGCTTTGGTGGGTTTGTCATTAATAAAAGCCATGTAGTCAATGACTTCCTGGTGGTTTTTGGTCATTTAGAGCATCCATTTCAGATAATCAAATCCTTTCCTTTCATTGGCAGTTATTTCTCACACAAGCCCAAGAAAACTACAATTGCAACCAGAGTTGCTAGTTATGTGACCTTGGACCATTTACGTCTTTCTGCACTTTAGTTTTCTAATCTGTAAAATACCAATAATAGTAATTATCTCATAAAGTTTATTGTGAGGTTTAAATGAATTAATAAACATAAAATACTTGTGTGCCTTGCACATATTAGGTACTTACTGCATGTTTTTTTTTTTTAAGATTTATTTATTTATTTCTCTCACCACCACCCCCACCCCCAGTTGTCTGCTCTCTGTGTCTATTTGCTGCATCTTCTTTGTCCACTTTTGTTGTTGTCAGTGGCATGGGAATCTGTGTTTCTTTTTGTTGCATCATCTTGTTGTGTCACCTCTCCGTGTGTGTGGCCCCATTCCTGGGCAGGCTGTGCTTTCTTTCATGCTGGGTGGCTCTCCTTACGGGGCGCACTCCTTGTGCGTGGGACTCCCCTACATGGGGGACACCCCTGCGTGGCACGACACTCCTTGCGCGCATCAGCAGTGCACATGGGCCAGCTCCACACAGGTCAAGAAGGCCCAGGGTTTGAACCACGGACTTCCCTTGTGTAGACGGACACCCTAACCACTAGGCCAAGTCCGCCACCTCTTACTGCATGTTAACTAAAATTTTTTTATTATAGCACTTTATCACATTCAACATTTTTGTATGGTATTTTGTTTTTTCCCTTTAGATTATGAATCCCCTGACAGACAAGTACTATTTTTTATTCTTAATTTCTACACTGTTCACATAGTATGCATACCTCCAACTCTATGTTTAAAGTGTCTGCAGAAATGAAATGAAAAAGAACAACAGCTTTTCTTCCTTCCAGTTTCCAGGGTTAGAGGTTGGAATTTGAAAATAATTTTGTGCCTATTCAAGCTTGGCCTTATGTTGTCTTTCTGAGACAGAGAAAGGTCTTGCATATTCTTTTGCTTGCCTGGAGTAAAAGGACCAGACTAGGGAAAACAGGCACATCCAAAAGGCAAATCCACCAATAGATAATAGTCACTTGACCCAGCAGTCATAAGAACTGATGAATGGAAAGTGCCTTGAGGGATCAGTCGGACAGCAGTGGTCTCTTAATATGGAAAGAGACTCTAGTCTTTCCTTCTACCCTCTGTGGTGGTTTCGAATAAGTAAAAGAATAGAATCCCAGATCAAGTATTGGTGAATAGTATAGATTGTGTTTGTCCTGGGAAAACACATTCATAATCTGTGAGGAAGGACAAATATGTGGTTAATAGTTTAAAGAAATATAAGAGTAAAGTCAGATTTGGTAAACTCAGGTCAGAAGTCAAGGGTCACTTAGAAAATGGAGGGCAAATATCACCCTTCATGTTTATGGGTAGAAAAAAAGAGTGTATGTTATTACTGAAGATAAAATTTAAGACCCATAAAAATGTCCTAAACCCCTCCTCCTGGGCCTGTAACAGAGGGCAGTCACTATTTTGCATCCTCTCTGCTTGACCATATGTTTCTAACTAGACCATATGAAAAGCAGGCACTCTTTTCCTGGTTAAGCTAAAATAGTTTGACCAGAACACTTTGTGAATCCTACTGTAGCATATAATATCTCCATTCAGCTGGAAAAAAATTGTTTTCTTAGATAAAAGTTATACATTCTTGTAGAAAATTTGGAGACAAAGCAGAATTAAAAAAAAATATTTACAAATAACGTCCATACCTTTGATTTTGGCATTTTTTCCTGTCCTTTTCTCCTTATTCTTTTACATAATTGACATCATGTTGTTTTAAAATAGTGGATTTTATCCTAAATTAGTAATGGATTCACATAGTTAACTTCCATATCCTAAATGAGTAATACATTCATATAAATTCCATAACGTGTCTATGAGATATGTATGTATATATATTCAATATATTGAACATATTTTATGTGTATATAAAAATCAACATTTATATGTATACATACACAAAGCTTTGTAGTCTGCTTTTTATATAACACAAATAATTTGTATGTTATTAAAACCAGTCCATCATAAGATGTACCATAATTTACTTTACAGTTATGCTGGTATTGGTCATTTAGGTCATTTCTAGGATTTTATTATTATAAGTAATGTCTTTACTTATAGGCAAAAACCTTTTACCATGTTTCCTATTTGTATTTGTACAGATTCCTAGAAGAGGAATTACTGTGCCAAAAGCAAATGAACATTTTTCTTCATTGTTTTATAACTATTGATACTTATTGCAAGATTACTTTTACAATAGTTTTACCACATAAACTATTTCTATCACCTGTGTAAGGACTGCCTATTTTATTATACTTTTGCCAGTGTTTTTTTAAAGTCAAGTAAAATTCTCTTTGCTAAAATTCTTGAGAGGGAGAAAGTGAGATTTTAACTATAGAACTTGAATTTAGAAATTTATTAAGTTGACTATTTCTTCATGTTTTATTGTTATTTCTTAAGGAATGCATTATTTCCAGTGACCTTTACTAGTATTCTATAAAATAATCAGGAGTTGGTGCCTGGACCTAGTATTTCTTGACATTCTTACAGAACTGGAGATCAAATCTGAAGCAGCAGTTTAAATCAGATATTACTGGAATAGCTCTCCTCTTGTATTTCTGACATCAGAATGCTCCCTGCTGCACTGAATCTCAACCAAATTCTTAGTTCCTGAAAAACTGAGTTTTCATGGATATTAAAGAACAGAGCCACAAACAGCTGAATTGAACTTAGCAAAATTCAGAGACCATTTTAAGGCTTTAAGTGATTCTAGAAATTCATGTTTGTTTGTTTTTTTCTGGCTAATTAACAAGTACAAAATGTTCTTATAAGTAATATATTCTAAATATTTCATAAATATCTAAGCATTCCAACTCAAAGATAGCACATCCCATTTCACAGCCTTGATGAGATGATGGACTCTTGACAGAAATATTTTCTAATTACAAAATTATGATAATATGTTCTATCCGTAACATGCTAAACCATGTATTCTGTTCCTTTTCCAGCTAAGTGTGTACTGAATCTTAGCCACTCTTCAGAAGGCCTCATCTAATCAGTTTTTGTGTTGAGAAACAGGCAAAGTGAAAAATCTCCTAATAATTTATTATTTAATCTCCATTAGTCCCAAACTTCTCAGAGTTTCTCACCCTGTATTCACTGCCCAAAGACAATGGCTGCCCTTGATCTAAATATCCTTTTGAGGGTGATATCTATATATTAATAAGAAGCATTAGATTTGTAAGTTCCAAAAGTGAATACTTACTGCAGTGATCATATGTCCTGGTTTACTTACTGTCCTAGCATAATTGCAATAACTTCCCCCCATTTAGGCTCAAAAATATCTCAGTTAGGATGATAAATCATATGGTCACTTTGGAAGTTTATGAGGAAGGTGTGTTCAATTTGGAGATAGCACCTCTATTTTCTTTTCTTCTTTAATTATTTTTATTTTTAAAGAAGCTTTAGGTTACATAAATGTTACATAAAAAAAATAAGGATTCCCATATACCCCACTCAGTCCCCCCCAACACTTTGCCACATTAACAGCATCCTTCATTAGTGTGATACATTTGTTAAAATTGGTGTGCACATATTGAAGCACTGCTACAGTTTACTTTATAGTTTACACTCTTTCCCACACAATTTTGTAGGTTATCACAAAATATACAGTGGCCTGTATCCATCACTGAAATGTCATGCAGGACAACTCCAGTGTCCCAGAAATGCCCCCATATTACACCTATTCTAACCTCTCCCATCCCTCAGCTTCTGGAGGCCACTGCCTTTATATCAATGATAAGAGTTCTTCCATTGCTAGAATAATAATAAGACTATAGTAGAGTATAGTAGAATAATAGTGGAATAATAAAGTCTATAGTAGAATAATAGTAATGGACTACTTTAGCCCATTGTTCAGTCCCCAATCTTGAGGATTTTGGGGTGGTGATGCCTACTCTTCTTCTAATTGAGAGGGAGCTTAGGTTCCATGGCAGATGGATGGAACTATCTTGCTTGCAGTTGTAGACACTTCCTGTTCCTTAGGATGGGCGTTTCCCATTATCATCTCTCTTAGTTGTCCTGGGTGAGTCCAGTGAACTGGAGAGTAGGTCTTGTAAATCTGCTAAAATTCAGAGCCCAACTGGCACATGGACAGATCCAAGATTTAAGTCTCTGGACCATATATTTATGCAGTATAGTGCTAATTATAGGTTCAAATAAAAGGGGCAGAAGAGCTATATGTAGAGAACCTGTAAATGACTCTGAGTTTGTTACTCTGGGGAGCATAAATTCCAAAGTAAGGCCCAATGACAGGATTCCAAATTCTTGAGCTGTCTGCCCTGCTTATAGTTTCTGGATGTCTCTGGAGCCTGCAGGAGCCCTGCTGTATGAGGCATTGTTTACTGTGGTACTCAGTGAGATCCTGCTGAGACTTGTGTAAGTGTGACCTCTGGAAAGACCTCCCAACTCACTTTGAAATCTCTTTGCCATAAGAACTCATTTGTATTTACTATTTCCCCTTATGGTCAAGGTCTTTTTCCAGGTGCATTGCGAGTTGGCACTTGGTAATAATCCCTCAGTGCCAGGGAGGCTCATCCCTGGGAGTCATGTCCCACACCTGGGGGAGGGTACTGCATTTATATGTTGAGTTTGGCTTAGAGAGAGGCCACATTTGAGCACCAAGGAGGCTTTCAGGAGGTAATTCTTAGGCAGTATATAATACTAGGCTAAGTTCAATTTCACAAGAAAAAAGGTTTATAAGTACAATCATCAGTATCAAGGGCCTGGCATAATGGTCTGTCTTCCTTCACTAGGCAGTGTCCTTGCATTTGGGGGATTCTTGCTGTCCTATTACAGAATGAAGCAGAACTCCTCAGAATGGGAATTCAATATTCTTTTGTTTGTTGTGTGGATCTTCACCCATTAAGACAGTGTCCCATCAACACTTGAACATAATCATATGCCTTAGAGGAATGCCCCAGGTGAACCCCTTCCCACGCATCACCCATCCTGACACCCTGTACCAGTGATTCTCCCCTGCCACGGCTGTGACCCTTCTGTGATCTGAAACCTCTCCAACAATGAAGCCAACACAATAACCAAATCAATTTAATAAGAAAATGAAATAATTTTTAAAATAACCAATAAAATACAAAGAAACGTTAAAAACTTGAAATAATGAAAAACATTTTTAGACGTGTCTTTCATCACTGTAAGATCTGTTGTCTTATGTACAGTGACATTTTCTTCCATCTACTCTCTTAGTGGTTTTCTTTTTTTTTTTTTTTTTTCCATATTATCTTCAAAGAAGCTTTAGGATATAGAAAAGTCACAAATAATATAGGGGATTCCCATATATCCAATGCCCTCCCCTTTTCCACTCTCTCCTATTAATAACATTTTACATGCAGATGGTATGTTTGTTACAGTTGATGTACAAGTATTGAAGCATTGCTAACCGTGGTCAGTGGTTTACATTATGGTTTACATTTTGGATCATAAACTTTTATAGGTTTTGACAAAATTTGTGTGGCCTGTATCCATTATTGCCAATTCATGCTGAACAATTTCTAATGCTCTAAAAGTGCACTATGTTCTATCTATTGTATTCTTTCCTCCCCTTCCTCTCAGAACCTATGGTAACCATTAAGTTTCAATTATTTAAGAATGAGATTCATAGGTACTTGCAATAATATTGAGGGCTTAACATATTAGTCTGTTTTCTTTTATTAGGTACTGCCTATGTTCTTGAGGGATTCTTGTCTCTCTAATTGAGAATATAGCAGGACTCCCAGGATGGGTGTTTGATATTTTCTTGTTTATTTTGTGGGTCTCACCCTCTGATATACTATGATGAGATGACACTTACGTAGTCTATAGAAGCCTGCCTCAAGTGTATACTGTACCATATACCACCCCCACATTCAACACCAGTAACCCGCCTTTGCAATATTTGCCAGAAGAACATTTCCAACCTGCAGATCTCCAGAGTTCACCTGCTCCTTCCCCAGACCCTCCATCCAAAGTTCCATGGATAGTCCAACCCAATTCCCACACCCTATTCCTTCTCACAGACCAGCACTGCTGAACTCAGTCACATCACTGCACCACTGTCCTGCTCATCCACTGCACAATTATACCCTTCAACCTTATCTTAGATTTTGCCCATATGGTCATTGGCTTACCACCCTTTACTCCCTTTCTCTCTCCTGTAAACCATTCTTCCAGGCTCTAGCTCTGTGAGTCTGCTCAATTTGCTTAATTCCTATCAGTGAGGTCATGTAGTGTTTGTCCTTCAGTGTCTGGCTTACTTCACTAAACCAGGGTCCTCCAGATTCATCCATGTTATTACGTGTTAATACTGTATTCCTTCTTACAGCTGAGTAATATTCCATTGTGTGTATACATATATACACAACAGTTTGCTTATCCATTCATCTGTTGATGGGCGTTTGGGTTGCTTCCAAGTTTCGGCAGTGGTGAATAATGCCGCTATGAGCATTGTTGTGCATGTATGTGTTAGTGACCCTGCTTTCAGTTCTTCTGGATGTATATACCTAACAGTGGGATTGCTAGATCATATGACAGTTCTATAGTTAGCTTCCTGAGGAACCAGCATACTGTCTTCCACAATGGCTACACCATTCTATATTCCCACCAGCAGTGGATAAGAGTTCCCTTTTTTCCACATCTTCTCCAACACTATTAGTCCTGTTTTTTTAATAGCTGCCAGTCTAATGGGTATAAGATGATATTTCATTTTAGTTTTGATTTGCATTTCTCTAATAGCTAGTGATGTTGAGCATGTTTTCATGTGCTTTTTAGCTATTTATGTTGCTTCTTTGGAAATGTGTCTATTCAAGTCCCTTGCCCATTTTTTAAGTGGGTTGTTTGTCTTTTTATTTTTGAGATGTAGGATGTCTTTATATATCCTGGATATTAGGCTCCTATCAGATAAATGGTTGTCAAATATTTTCGCCATATATATCTTCTTTAAAAAAACATCCATTCAAGTCCAGCAAGGGAGGTACGCCATTCAGTTCCCAGTACCCCTTAAACAACAACAAAACAAACAAGAACAAAACAAAAGAAAAAAAACAATTCAGTAGTTGATGTGGCCCAGTGGTTGAGTGCCACCTTCCTGCATATGAGGAAATTCAGGTTTCAATCTCTGGCCCGGTAGCTCAAAACAATTTTTTTTTTAGTTGTATGAGAGGAATGATATTTTTGCATATCAAAACAACCGTGATGGATAACTTAAGCTGTCAGTTCTGCTCATTCAAACAAACCACAAAATTGTTATGAAATTATTTCCCATTGAAGATTTCTGTTGCTCTACCTTAAACTTTTAGTCTAAGCATATTCTATTCAAAAGCTGAGAGAGTGAATATTAGATTTTGGGAAGTACAGTAGTAAATGCATTCCTAATCTATTATTTCATTGCTTTGAATTCTGGAAAGTATTTCTTCATGCTTTGTCATTTGGATGTGGTTTAAAGTATACCCAATAATCCATCCATAGATTTCTAACAGTTAACAAATGAAAAATAAATCATCAAATTGAGCAAAAACCAATTCTTTACAGTTAGGCAGTTTGTGCCAGAAGAAGTTAGGCCATCTTCATTAAAAATAATGACATTTTGCCTATGAAGATAGGTTCAGCTTACTCATGATACTGAATATGTTAAGATGTATTGCTTGAAGTTAGGAGCTTGAAATCAAAGAAATTGTGTTAATTGGCATGATCTGTTTCATATTTTTAATCTCATTCTTCACTTCCAATAATTTTTGTGAGCATTTCATTTTGTTAACAGCCAGCTCTCATCTGTAGGGAAAATAATAGTGTATTTGCTCTTCATTCCTTCACATACCATGCTATTAAGATATATACTTAGTAGCTAAGATTTGGTTATTTTCACAATATTACTTCTTTCAACACTGAATTGAGATCAAGAGGCATATTGTTAAAATTTATGACTCCCAAATATTCTTTCTGATATTTAGGTCAAAGTTTTTTTAATGTGTAGCAAAATATTTTCTTGGAACACACATAGCTCTTTTGTTGTCACTACTATTAGCATTGTGCTTTTTCTATTCTATACCATAACACAAGTAATTGTTAATTATATAAGACATGACTTAATTATAGTACATGCATTCTGTGGAGGAATATATGATAATGAGATCATGCTGATGTGCTGCCCTCGGATGACGTACAAGACCAAAAACTGCAAAGAGTAGGTTTTAGTTTGCTCCAGTTTTTATTTTGTTTTTTTTGAAGTGACATGTTTATATTCATATACTGTTTTTCAAAATATCCATAATAGTAATTGTGGTTACATTTGGAGAGGGATAGTGGGAAATGAGCGAGAGCAAGACTTATCAATGTATATCTCTTGTTTTGCTGTTTCAGTTAGAAAAAAAAGGTTACATCTAAAACATCATTAATTGGGAATAGTTTCTCCCATATTATGAATTTTTGGTGATCAACAGTCAAGTTGAGTACCTCTCATGTTTGTTTTACACAAGTACTCATACCTAATTTATATACCACAAATTGATGTTTTTTTTACCAAAGTAAAATATATGCTAATATGCAATTATAAAAATAATTTTCACTTCCACGAGTCTTTATCATTAGATAAAAAAATAGATAGCCAGTAGTTCATACTTTCTCTCTGAGTCTAGTTTTGTCATTAACATGTGACTGTTCTTTCACTCTTTTTGTTAATGAGACTTTACCTTTTTTTTTTTACGAAGAAGAGATTATTAATAATGTTAAAAATGCACATTTAACAAATTAAACAAGAAGATGCAAATGGCCAACCTGAAATGAGTTGCACCCAGTTCGTAGAATATTAGCTGAGACTACTTTCTAAGCCCTACTTTCACCATTTTGCATCTTTTAGAATGTAATGATTATTAAGCAGGTAAAAAGAATTTGTTTGAAAATCATTAAGTATATATTTCAAATATATGAAATGCATAGGATAAATTATTTCATTGCTTTTTCTCTTTGAAAATATTAAATGTACTTTCAACCTCTTAATAGATTAAGAGCAACCATTATGAAACCCCAGGATCCATCAGTGGTTTGCAGGCACTTTTGAGAAACAGTGTATTAAGTGATTCTGCAATATCTCATTTGCTATAATATGGCTCTCCAATAAGGATACACAAGTACATACATTCAAAAAAATAGATCACCAGGGCCCTACTCCAGAATCTCAAGCTCTGGCATGTTTAAAAGAAAAAAAAATTCTTTGGTAACTTTTGATGTATATTTTGATGTATATGCTAAAAGCTATTCTAGAATTGTATTCATCCCCTTTCAATTTTAGGGACTTTTTAAATTGGAACATGGAACTATATTGAGTCTAAATGCTCAGTGCCTTGCAGAAGTTCTTAGCAGGGAAAATACCAAGGAATGTATTTTGGTTGTCACAGATATTGGGAAGGCATTATTGCAACGTTGATCACCTTGCAATGTGTGGGACAGTTCTACGCAACAAATAATTGTCCTTTATTCCATATGACTTGATTACTTTGTCAGACTAAACTTTACAAATATAAATCATTGATTTTTCAGTATGTAATACTAAAACTCCTTTTTTACAAGAAGTTATCCAAAAAAGCTCAATAATCTGTATTCTTTTAGACTTAACTACTTTAAAATCTCAATCCTGACATAAATTATAAATTTGCTTACATGTCTATTAATGCATTTGATTTTTAAGGTATTAATAAGACTAACACGAAAGCACAATGTTCTTCAAATTCACACTGTTTTTTATTTTTTTCCCTAGAGGGGAGACAGCTTCAGTATGTGAAGATTTCACAGATTGTTAAAGAAACATTTAATCAACTAATTTCTAATCATTCAGAATATTTGAAATGTAGCAATTCATTGGCTGCTTTTATAATTGAAAGAGGTAAGTTCAAATATTTAGGATGTGATTGTATATAGGAAAATTATTAAATGTCTTAATGATCTGAACTAAACTATAATAATAATTTACTTAGCTATCCTTTCCTGGTTTACAGTGGTGTTGTATTGATTTGAAGTGGCATTTTCTAGTACATGTATGTCATTAAACACGTAGGTTCCCAAAAATAGAGATAAAGTATACTGACCGGGAACCATTGGAGAACTTCAGAATGGAAACAATGCCTAATATTTTAAACCCTAACTTTGTCAGAACTACCATCCTGAAGTCTAATCACCAATTTTAACAGACATTGAGAAAAGGACCTATAAAATTAACATCTTAATTTTCAAGAAAGAAAAAAATAGAAATGTGGAAAATCATGAACTTTGGTTTTTATTGTTGGCATTTTGATGATGTGATACTCAGTGCATTTTTATCCTTTATTTTACCCTTTTCTTTAATTCTCTGTATTGCCCATTGATTAAAGCTGTTTGAGTCCTTTATATTCATTTCTGAATTAAATGTTATAGATGACATAAAACAGTTTATTCCTGTTCTAGAAATTTTTATTATTAAGGTGCGGAGAGAGGATATACATACTGTTCGACAGCTAAAATGATGAAAATCGTTTTTTATAATCCAGAAATGTGTGAGAATTCATTGGAAAGAATTGATGGGCTTAGAATAATCTTTTGGAAGAGATCAGACTTAAAACTTTGAAGGTTAATAAAGTTTGGATAAGTAGAGGAAAGGAAGACATTCTTGGAAGAAAAATCATGAGGAAAGAGCAACAGTGGAAAAAACTGCTTAGAGGCCAATGAGGAGACAAGTTTATTGCTAGTACAGAAAAGTATATGTAGAGGAATATTAGAAAATGTACATTGGCAAGATGGTGCCAGATGATGGAGTGGCTGAAAAGTCAGGCAAAAGTTAGATTTAATGAGATATATAATAAGCCATGAAAAGTTTTGAGGAGGGGTTGACAGACTTCTGGAATTAACATTAGCATCAGACTCAGCTCTGCTATTTGCATGATGTTGGACAAGTTACATACATACTTCAGTTGTATTATCAGAAACCTCAAATAGGTGGTCCTTACTGCCCAGTCAGTCTATGTCTCCAATAGGATTGGTCACTTGCTTCCTGCAATGGACATTTCATACTTATCCTCTGTCCTCATATCCTGCATCCTCTCTTCCATCCTTGTTTCAACTAAAATCTTGCCTCGTAATTTTGAATTGGATCTGTAAGAAGCTATCAAACCCAAACTTCCTTCTTTTCCTTTGCCACCAAATCTACATACTATTTTGCATTTGTATCAATTTTCTCTACTGTTATAGTGGAGGGAGATCTCTTATAAAAGACTAATTCCTTCCATTCCCTTTCCCATACCTTGATTAATTCCTTCTTTTGATTACTCTCTTTCTTGCATTATCTAATTCACTGAAGAGCTGCAAATAAAGTTATAGAGTTGAGAAAGAAGCGGAGTTTTTTTTTTTAATTTAAATTATTTATTTATTTTTAAAAATTACATTAAAAAAATATGAGGTCCCATTCAACCCCACCGCCCCCACCCCCCACTCCCCCCACAGCAACACTCTCTTCCCTCATCGTGACACATCCATTGCACCTGGTAAGTACATCTCTGAGTATCACTGCACCCCTAGTCAATGGTCCACATCATAGCCCACACTCTCCCACGTTCCATCCAGTGGGACCTGGGGGGCTCTACAATGTCCCATAATTGTCCGTGAAGCACCACCCAGGACATCTCCTCGTCCTGAAAATGCCTCCACATCTCATCTCTTCCTCCCATTCCCCAAACCCAGCAGCCACTATGGCTACCCTTCCCACACCCATTCCACATTTTCTCTGTGGACATTGGATTGGTTGTGTCCATTGCACATCTATGTCAAGTGGGGGCTTAGAAAAATATGGAACGCTTCACGAATTTGCGTGTCATCCTTGCGCAGGGGCCATGCTAATCTTCTCTGTATCGTTCCAATTTTAGTATATGTGCTGCCGAAGCGAGCACAGAAGCGGAGTTTTTGACTATCCTATTACCCTTTATAACTCAGGGCGTACATCACTAGTCCAGAACCAATACTAATACTATAGAATACCTTATATATATATAGTGTTGTATATATATATATAACACTATTTAGAGAAGGTTTACAAACACTTGACTCTTGAATCAAATGCACCTTTCACAGGGCTGCATGCCTATCATGGAGACAAAAGCAGAGCCAGTGCTCTGTGTTTCTGAAAAGTATATCTTTCTTTTCATCTCTCCAGCATTCTGGAAAGTCTGACTTGCTAAACTTCCATCCTAAAAACAAAACAAATAAATCCTCCTTCAAACCCATTGCACACTCCAGCTCAAGTCTGGCTTTGTGGCCGGACTTCATTAAGAGGCTGTCAAAATCTGCTGTGTCTACTCTTTACTCCAGTTTTAGCTTGTCTGTCCTAATCTTACCAGGACTGCTCACTGCTAGCATGTTGTAAAACCCAGTGAAGGCTTTACTATTATCTATTCACTCAACTTCCAAGAAATATTAAGCAGTTTACCACACCTTGCTTTTTAGTGACACCAGTAATCTCCTGGTTTAGCTGTTTCCCACACCACCCACCACATCTACTGGCCACTTCTCAGGTTCCTTTTTTTGTTTCTGCTCCTTTACTCAGTTTCTAACTGTTGGTTTTTTCTGGGCTTGTTCTGTTTTCTTTTTTCTTTCTATGTGGTCTTCCCTTGGATAGTATATTTCCATAGTTTTAAAGACTGTTATATGCTATGGGCTTCAGACTGACATATCTACTTTGATAACTTAAGTATCCAAAGCATCCGAAAAAGAAGCTTTTTATTTTTCCATCTAATCCTGCCCCTCCTCCAGCTTCTCCTTCTCAGTTACCAGCATCCACCCAATAGTACATACTGAAAATCTAAGAGTTAATTCATTATTTCTCCCTTTCCTTTACTCCTTACAGTTCATTTCCAAGTCCTGTTGCTGATAACCCCAACCTTATCTCAGATCTTATTCTTTTCCATTAATGCCATTATTTGACTCTCAAGTCACAATCTCCTTAACTGAACTCCTATAACAGGTCTCCTAATTAGAGTTCTTGACCCCTCCATATAACATTCTTCACATAGAGGAGAGTGATCTTAAAATGTAAATCAAGATTTTTGTTTTGTTCCTTTATCTTCAGTACGTCTTCATATCTCTTATAGCTCTCAGTAAAATCCACAAACTCCTTATAATTGATGAGGCTGCTCCCTTCACCCCTTATTGGAGCAACCTCACTAGTCTTCTCTCTGTGCCCAGAGTTTGCATATGCTGTTTCTTTTGATTGGAATGCCATCTTCCTTACTTATAATGCTGAAGAACAGACTTCGGTTTCTTAGGGGAGGTATCAGCAACTAGTGTGCATGAGGTAACTTCTTCCCCATTTTTCTTTACACCAGCCCCAAATTTCTTTCCCTCACAGCACTTAAGAATTCATAGTTTGTTTACTTTTTCTTCTGTCTCCTAAAAACTTCCTGAGGCATATCTTGCTCACTGTTTTATTCCCAGCATTTACTTCAGTACCTGGCACTTGGTAGGAACTCAGAAATGTTGGCTGAACTAGTTAAAATCCTTTAGATAGTTGCAGATATAAAACTGAACTTTGAAAGACTGGAACTAGAAATTTTTCTGACGTTGTGAACACAAAAGTAAAAAAAAGCAATATTCAAAAATACTTAGAGAAAAAAAGCAATGAGCTAGCAACTGGGCTATAGAAAGGCCTTATAGTTAGGGTAGGAGAGGAGAAAAGACTGCCAATTTGAAATATATATCTTATGAACATAGGGATTCAAGGAAATGTCAAGTGGGCATAGCAAAAAATTTTAAAAAGTGAGTGAAACAAACCTGCTGCAAAAACCATAAGCTTCTTGTTTCTTCAGAAAAGCAGTTTCAGTATTGCAGAGGAAGAAACTAGTTTAGTTTGTAGAGCGTTCAAGTAGAATGAGTAAAAAATACAGTCATTATATATAGACAGTTTGTTTAAGACAGAAGTAGTGGTTAATAATGTCTTTTAGTCAGTCATATAAATATAAATATAGAGGAATTAAATGCATACTATATGAAAGTCAAGGATGTATTTTGTTAAATCTACTGATTGTAAAAATGTAGGTGAAGTATCCTAAGACATTTACTTTGTTAATTGAGATATTCCTGAAGTATTTTAAATATTTTTGGTTCTTAGTAGACTCTGAAACTCTAATTTGAAATCATGGAATTATTTTTCCTACCTTTTTGGTCAAGAATTATACTAACTGAAAAATGGTAGGATGAGGGAAGAAAGAAGTCATAGTAACCACTTCTGTTTATCTTTTTCTTTAAGCTGGACAGCATGAAGTTGTAGCTATAGGCACAGGTGAATACAATTATAGCCAGTGCATTAAGCCAAATGGAAGAGTTTTGCATGACACTCATGCTGTTGTTACAGCAAGAAGGTCTCTCCTTAGGTAAGGTAACAACTATGTTTTTGTGTCATCAAATGTTACTGCTCTTAGCTAAAGTAACCACATACAAATATCTTTATTTACAAATGAAATTTTACTGTTCATTTAGTCAAGGATGTTACGGTGTTTAACTTAATCAGTTATCTGATCATTCCCATGGCACTTTGGGAAACTTTATAGTAGCTGCAATGAAGTGACTTGTTTGTGGATTTTAGTGGCTCCAGTTATTAATAGTAAGACCCTAAGACCTCATTTAAGAGTACTACAATCTTTTTTGAAGGTAAAAATGCCATCTTCATTACTGATTAAAGCAATTGGAGAGTATAGCTTTAGATTTGGACCAAGTAAGAGTGGTAGGAGTTCAGGCCTGAATTAGACATATCTTATCCAAAGGCAGTGCCAGAAACCAAAAAGTTTCTGCTCACAAGGTCTGTGCAAAGTTTACCATATAGATGAGTACAGATAAGGTATTCTTCAACTAGCAGATCTCGACAAGAGAAAGAAAGGGGCTCAGGTAGAACACGCCTATTCTCTTTTCCAACACCATCAGGAGTGGGAGGACGGCTGGAATCTTTGTCTTTGGAAGCTTTTTCACATGAAAGCGTGAAGTGGGAAATATAAGTGTTACCTCCCATATTATCCCCTAATTTTTGGTTCTCTTAAGGTACTGAGCTTACTTTATAAAAACTTTTTATTATGGAAATTTTCAAGCATACACAAATGAGAATAGGGTCATGAATCCCATCATTTAGCTTCAACAGTTAGTATTTTGAGGTTATTATTTAATCTATACATCCTGTTTGTGGTGATTGTTTTCTTTGCTGGAGTAGTTTAAATAAATTTAGACATGAAATACTTCAGTATATATCTCTAATAATAAGGGAACGGTACTATAATCTTAAAATTTATTAGGGGGACTTTGGGCAGGGCTCAGCTCTCTTACAAACAATGAAGGAAAAGCAAAAAGATGTCTGAGGCTGCTTTGAAGGTCTGCAGACCAGGAGAATGCTGTGTATCATCCAGAAGGGAGAAGGATAGAGAGACGAAGAGCCTGAAGCAAAAACCATGAATTTATATCCCCTGTGGCTAAGAATGGTACCCACCTCCGACCCTCAAGGTGAATAGCCTGGGTAAAACCCATGGCCCACTGCGAAAAACTGAGAGGGCAGTGGACATCTTCCTCCCTTCTTGGAGAAGAGAGGGTGTGGTGTAGGGTGCAGAGTGTCTTCTCTTTGGTGAGTTTGGCCAGCAGAGCCCATTTTAAATCTTGACTTTGGCCACACCAGAATCACCAGTGAGTGGAAATTGAAAGACAAATCCGTGGAAAGATTTACCATCTGTTGACAGACTGGGAAACTGCAAGAAGTAAAAAAGATTTTTGGAGCCTCTGATGTCCATTCACTCTTGGATCTGGTCTGACATTCTGCTATTTAGACTGTCAAATATCAGACATAAAGAGAAGATTCCGAAGGCAGTAAGAGAAAAGCGGTGCCTCACACTGCTCAATAAGAAGTGCCAATCTCATCACAAACTGTGGAGGTGAGAAGGCAGCGGTGATATGATATATTTAAGTTTCTGAAAGAGAAAAACTTCCAGCCAAGAATTCTTTATTTGACAAAACTGTCCTTCAAAAATGAGGTTGAGTTTAAAGTCTTCATAGACAAAAGCTGAGAGAGTTTGTTATCAAAAGATCAAATTTCCAAGAGAAAGTAAAGCTGGTGTTACAGCCTGAAAGAAGACAAGGATGAGAGATTTGGAGAAGAGTATAGAAATGAAGATAACATGAGTAACTAAAAGGGCAAAAAGACAGGAGTAAGATATGACAATGGAAAGCCAAAGAATAAAATGGATGAAGTAAGTAATGCCTTTACAGTAATAACATTGAACATTAACAGATTGACCTCCCCAACCAAAACACAGACTGACAGAAAACATGAACAATACAAATGCTTTCTACAAGAGATGCATCTTAGATGCAAGGACACAGGCTGAAAGTGAAAGGATGGAAAAAGATATTCCACACAAATAGTAACCAAAAAGGTCTGGAGTAGTCATAGTAATTTCAGACAAAATAGATATTAAATGCAAAAATGTTATGAGAGATGAAGGTCATCCTATATATATTTATTATAAATAAAAGGGGCAATTCACCAAGAGAAAATATCTATAATAAAATTTATGCACCTAACCCAGGTGCCCCAAAATACATGAGACACACGCTGGCAAAACTGAAGGGAGAAATAGACGTCTGTATAGTAATAGTTGGAGACTTCAGTACACCACTGTCAGCATTGGATAGAACATCTGAACAGAGGATAAATTAGGAAGCAGATAGAATAATATGATAAATGAACTAGACCTAACATACATTTAATGAGTATTATACCCCAGAACAGCAGGATATATATAAACTTTTTTAAAGTGCTCATGATCCTTTTCCAGGACAGGCCATATATTGGGTTCCAAGATAGGTCTCAATGAATATAAAAAGATTGAAATTTGTAAAAGCACTTTCTCAGGTCATAATGGAGTAAAGCTGGAAATTATTAACAGGTGGGGAAAAGGGAAAATTCACAAATACATGGAGATTAAACCACACACTCTTAAATAATCAAATAATTACTGGGTTGAAGAGGAAATTGCAAGACAAATCAGTGAATATCTTGAGACAGATGAAACCAGAACACAGCATATTAAAACCTATGGGATACAGTAAATGCAGTGCTGAGAGGGAAATTTATAGCCTTCAGTGCTTACATTAAAAAAGAATAAAGACATAAAATCAAAGACCTACCTACACACCTAGAGGAACTAGAAAACAACCAAAGCAGCAAACTTTCACAAACCAAGCCAAAAGAAAGAAATAACAAGGATTAGAGCAGAAATAAACGAAATTTAGAACAAAATAAAAGAGAGAATCAACAAAACCAAGAACTGGTTCTTGAAGATCAACAAAATTGACAAAACCTTTAGCTAAACTGACAGAAAAAGAGAGAAGATGCAAAAAAATAAAATCAGAAATGTGAAAGGGGGCATTACCACTGACCCTGTAGAAATAAGAGTTCATAAGTAGATAATAATGAACAACTGTATGCCAACTAACTACAATGTAGACGAAATGGACAAATTCCTAGAAATGCAAGAAAACCTAAACTGACCCTAATAGTAGACCTTGGCAAACCAATCACAAGTAATGAGATTGAAACAGTCATTAAAAACCTCTCAAATTGAAAAGCCCAGGACCAGACAGCTTCACAGGTAAATTCTACCAATCATTCTCAAAGAAGATCTAATACCAGTCTTGCTCAAACTCTTCGAAAAAATTACACAGGATGGAATGCTACCAAACTCATTCTAATACCAAAGCCAGAAAAAGATACTATAAAAAAAGAAAATTACAGACCAATATCTCTAATGAATATAGATGTAAAAATTCTCAACAGAATACTTGGTAACCAAATACAAAAGCACATCAAAAGAATTATAAGCCATTATCAAGTGGGTTTCATCCTAGGTATGCAAGAGTGGTTCAACACAAGAAAATCAGTTAGTGTAATAAACCACATGATCATCTCAATTGATGCAGAATAGGTGTTTGACAAAATTTAGCATCCTTACTTACTTGATAAAAACACTTCAAAAGATAGGAATAGAAAGAAACATTCTCATTTTGGTAAAGCACATACATGAAAAACCCACAGCTAACGTACTTAATGATGAAAGACAGAAAACTTTCCCCCTAAGATAGGGAACAAGACACATCTTCCCACGGTCACCATTGTTATTCAGTATTGTGCTAGAAGTTCTAGCTGGTGCAGTTAGGCAAAAAAAAAAAAGACACCCAAATAGGAAAGAAAGAAATAAAAATTTGCCTTACACTGATAATACGATCCTATACCTACAAAAATCTCAAAAAACCTGTAATAAAGCTACTAGAACTAATAGATGAGTTCAGCAAAGTGGTGAGGTACAAAATTAATATGCAAAAATCAGTAGCATTTTTATAGACTACCAATGAGCAATCTGAGGAGAAAGTCAGAAAAAAACTTTTATTTACAATAGTGACTAAAAGAATCACATATTTAGGAGTAAACTTAACCAAGGATATAAAGGACCTGTATTCAAAAAACTGCAGAACATTGCTAAAAGAAACCAAACAAGACCTACCTAAATGGAAGGACATTCTGTGTCATTATTAAGATCCCAGTTCTGCCAAAACTGATTTCCAGATTCAAAAATGCAATCCCAATAATTCCAGCAGGCTTTTTTATAGAAGTGGAAAAACCAATTATCAAATTTATTTGGAAGAGTAAGGGACCCCAAATAGCCGAAATTACCTTTAAGAAAAAAAGGGCAATGTTGGAGAATTCTTATTTCCTGACTCAAGCATATTAGCTTTAATATGGGGATTGTAAAAATGTGAAAGCAGCATTATGGTGGCATAAGGATAGACTTACTGACCAGTGGAACCAAATTGAGATTTCAGAAGTAGATATTCACATAAGGATAGACATTGACTAAGGCAACCAAATTGGGAAGGCAGAAATAGGCATTTAGAACTATGGTCAAGTGATTTTTGAAAAGGGTCTTAATCCCATCCAGCTGGGTCAGATAGTCTATTCAACAAATTGTCATGGGAGAACTGGATATCCATAGCTAAGAGAAAGAAAGAGGATCCTATCTCACACTTTATACAAAAACTAACCCAAAATGGATGAAGGACCTAAATATAAAAGCTCAAATCATAAAATTCCTAGAAGAAAATATGGCAATATCTACAATATCTTATGTAGGTGGTGGTTTCTTAAACCTTATACCCAAAGATGAGCAATGAAAGAAAAAATGGATAAATAGGACCTGCTCAAAATTAAACACTTTTGTCCTTCAAATAACTTTGTTAAGGAGGTGGAAAGGCACCCTGTCCAGTGGGAGAAAATTTTTGGAAACCTCATATCCTTTAAGGGTCTGATTTCCAAGTTACATAAAGAAATCATACCATTTAACAATAAAAATACAAGCAACTCAATTAAAAATGGACAAAAGACATTATTCTAAAGAAATATAAGAGGCCCGAAAGCACGTGAAGATGTGCTCAAAATCACTACCTATTAGGAAAATGCTGTTCAAAACTACAGTGAGATATGTCATGCCTTACAGAATAGACATTAAAAATACACAGGGGAATGGATGAAGCAGTTGAGCACCTGCTTCCCACATGGGAAGTCTCCAGTTCAGTTCCCAGTGCCTCCTAAACAACAGCAAAAACAACAAGCAAAACAAAAGGAAAAATCAACTCGGGAGCCAAAATGGCTCAGTGGTTGAGGGCCACCTTCCCACATATGAGGTCCTGGGTTCAGTCCCCAGGCCCTGGTACCTCAAAAGAAAAAAAATACACAAACATTGAGGACATTATGTTGAATGAAATAAACCAGATACAAAAGGACAAAAATTAGAACAAATATTTGTGCTAATTTTGATGGATAAACTCATGGAGTTAAACAGAGTATAGATTATTAGGAGATAGAATGTGGGTTGAGAAGGAAGAGCTGATGTTGAATATATGTAGAGTGTTTAAAAATGAGGGGGATTGTAAAAATGTGAAAATGAATAGAGTTAATGGTAACACATTATAGTGAGTATAATCAACACTGCTGATTTATAAATGCAGTCATGGCTGGAGAGGGTAGCCTAGGGAGGTTAATGCCGGTTGAAAGAACGCTAGAGGATAATCTTCTGACTGTATAACAGTGATTTCAGTGGTGGATGACGATTTTAGTTAATAGTATAAATACAAGATCATAGAAATAATAAACTTCCTCTGTTACAATATGGAGATAACATGGGAAAAATGCAACTAATGTAGCATATAGATTATAGGTAACAGTAATATTATAATGTTTTTATAGCAAAGGCAAAGAAGATAATATATCTATGTTAAAGTCAATAATGGGTGGGGTTTATAAACTGGTATGGGATTTTTCCTTTTGGAGTAATGGAAAAGATTATCTTAGGAAACTGGGGTCTTTGAATGCACATTTGAATGGATTGTACAAGTCAGGGGAGCATATAACACAGTGAACTCCTGTGGTAAATGATGGACTATGGTTAATAATACAAATATGAGAATGTTTTCATGAACTATACCAAATATATAATACTAATACATGATGTTAATAAGAGGGTTTGTGGAAAAAATGCACCAAATATAAGCTATGAACTATAGACAGCCATAAAGAAAAGTTACTGGGAAAATCCATGGAGATAATACAACTCATTTTTCCCCCACTGCTCTTGTGCTTGTTGAATCATTTGATTTCTTTAAAGGTACCTCTTTTTTACCTTTTCTCATGCTTGACACTGTTCTATGTTGGTGCTTATTATTTTTTTATTACAGAAGTTGTGAACTTACAAAACAATCATGCACTCGTGTAAAATTCCCATACAATACCCTTTCATCACACCATGGTGGAACATTTGTTATAGATTGTGAGATAATATCATCAGACTATTATCACTAACTGGTCCTTAGTGTACATTTGGCCTAGTTTTTCCATATTCCCCTATTATTTAAACAGTACATCTTTGGCATTGATGGAAAAAGATTACAGAATTGCTGTTAATTATAGTCCAAAGGTTACTTAATTGTGTTTTTCCCATGTTTCTTCACATTCCCACTACCATGCAATAGTGATGTACATCCGTTCTAATTCACAGAAGGACATTTCTTGCATTTGAATTCTCAACCACAATTCTCATCCACCTCTGGGTTCACTGTGTTATTCAGTCCCTTTGCTTACTTCTTATTGAATGTTTTTGATGATAGGATTGAATATACTAAAATGTATTTGTACCCTGTTATGATTAGTTTTAGTCTCTTAGGAGATTTGCTTCTCTTCTTAATATAGTATAATCATGTTTTTCTCTTCAAAATCATTAAGGAACAGGAGCCATAGTTATTTGGTTGGTTTTGACAGAGAAGGGAGCATAGAAGCAAGGCAAATATTGTAGGCTCTTTTATTTGGGAAGCTGAGAACATAACTTTATTTGTAGGACATTACAGTTGAGAACTCAAATGTGAAATGATTGTGGTGTTGTAGTCGTGGAATGGTACTTTTAGAGCCGGTCACAAAGCAGACTGGGCCACACAGTTGAGGACTTTTTCAGGGGCTTAATTTTTCATCTATGATTCATTTAAGATTTCATTAAGTTATTTTAGGAGTTCTTATCAATATAAAAAATTTTGACATACAGAAACATTGCTCACGACATGTATAACATAATGCTCATTAAGATACGTCATTTATAAATTTTAACATAAATTTATCACTGGAAAAATTTGTAACTCTTAACCATTTTAGGTACTTTTACAGACAACTTCTACTCTTCTACAGCAAGAATCCTGCTATGATGGAAAAATCAATATTTTGTACAGAACCAGCTTCTAATCTACTAACTCTCAAACAGAATATCAACATTTATCTCTATATGAACCAGTTGCCTAAAGGATCGGCCCAGATTAAGTCACAATTGTAAGTATTATGGAAATAATTTTAAAAGCAACTAGGATGGCCATGCCATATATTCTGAATCCCTACAAAAAAATAGAACAAGGAAACTCAAATTTATACATGTTCTTCCTCCAGCTTTGAATTACTTGTGGACTACAAGAGCCCTCAAATCCTTTCTCCTTCCCCTCCATCCTACCTGCCCTGTTACTAGTACTTAAAAATTTCATGCACATCACAATTTTCTTTTCTATGATATGGGAAATCCTGCCATCCTTCTTAATTTTAAGACTTCATAACCTTAGGAAAGTATGGATTTATGTTGTACTCGTATACAAAAACAGCAGTAAATAATGGAGGTTTTTTTGGGGGGAGGGCACACTATGGGCAAACCTTCATTAGCCTGATGAATGGATTGAATGAGATGGCATGAAATTTAAATAACACAGATAAGTAGAGAAAAGAAAGTAAAGTTCACATCAAAGCTAACCATCCAGACATAACTACAGTTAATATTTTGGTTAAAATCCTTCTAGTAACACCTTTGAAGGGAAGGGCAGTGAATATTTCCTGGAGAGAAACTTCAAGAAAAATAATTTCAGATTTCATTGTTTTAACATTTTTTATTGGGAACAGTTAAATAAAAACTGTCAGTGTTAATAGTTTTTGTTTTTTCATTCCTTCATTTTGTAGTTTCTAAAAACTTTTTCATTCAGAGGAAGGAAGTAACTGAGAAATTATGGTGGGGACAAAGACTAGTTTCTTAATTATAGACCATGGTTAGTAGTAATGCTTCAATATTTGTTGATCGATCATTTGTAACAAACATACCACAATAGTGAAAAGTGTTACTAATAGGGAAAAATGTGAGAGGGGGAAGGAGGGGGGAATCTTCTATATTTTTGATGTTTCTTTTCTGTAATCTAAAACTTCTTTAAAATTAAAGTTAAAAAGTAAACGTAAATAAAGGAATATAGAGAAAGATGATAATATGAAAATTGTGCTGTTAGCTCTAAATATATTATGGTTACTTTATTTATTTATTTTTTTGGTTACTTTATTATTGATCTTGTGCCAAGTCACCCCATTCCTACCTTATTCCGTGTTTGCATCTGTTTCTGGAATTTATTGTATACTGGAAAGTTGGATATTTTAGAATATAATTCTTAGCTACATGTAGATTTTACTTTGATGTTTTTGTTTTTAAAAGGAAGAAAATTCTTTTTTTTTCTCTAGACGTCTTAATCCACATTCTATATCTGCATTTGAAGCTAATGAAGAATTGAGTCTCCATGTGGCTGTTGAAGGCAAAATTTATCTGACTATTCACTGTCCTGCTGACGTTATTAATAGAGTAAGCAGCATGTCCTCAAGTGACAAATTGACAAGATGGGAAGTGCTTGGTGTACAGGGAGCATTACTGAGTCATTTTATACAGCCAGTTTATATCAACAGTATACTTGTTGGTGAGTGAACCCTTCTATACCCTTTGGCTTCTTTTCACTGTGAAAAGAAAATCACTGTGTTTTATTTACCAGTATAAAGTCATTCTTTTGCATTCATGAAACTTTATGATCAAAACACATAGCCAGCTGCTTTTTTGGGGGATGTTCTTTTCATGATAACTTATGGTCAAACTTAGTATATTATTTTTATAATCTTTTCAGGAGGACAAGAATTAATACTTTAAATTACATGTATTCCATCTAACTTAAACTTTTGTGTGCATAGTATTCCATTTTTTCCCTTTGGAAGAAGATACTTCCTTGAACTTTTCAAATTTGAAAGCCTATATATATATGTATATGTAAAGCTAATATATATACTTTATATATATATATATTTATATATATATATATGGAAAGAAAAAGTTAAATGCCCATTTTGGGTCTTTCCTACCCTATTCCTTTTTTATACTTTTGGTTGTGACCTGGATCCTTTTGATATGTCAAGTGAGTCAGAAGTAACTAAAACACAAGGTAAATGTAGATTAATAATTTACTTCTTTCTTTGGCTGGGCTATTTCTTTCTTTGGCTGGGCTATTTGGCTGGATTTATGTTTGAATGTTTTCTCATTGAGAAACTGTTTTGGGACTAAGTTCTAACGTTTTCAGTCTCGGTGTTTCAAATCTTCAGTTACCTTTGTGAAACTATTTAAAACTGTGATCACTCCACATTTCTTTTGCTTGTTGTTTATTTTTGGTAACAGTTTCATGTGCAAGCTTTAGGACTTCATCTGGATATTATTTTTAGATTGTCCTAATTCTGTTATTTTTTTCTTTTTCTTTTCCTATGTATTTTATGATTATTTTTTTAGGTTCTTGTGATTGTTTTTTTTTTCCATATGCATACAAGGTATTGTATTTTCCTGCCACTTTTGACTTTTTCTTTTTTCAGTTAGGCCAGTGAAAAGAATTTTTTGGGAGATGGGGGAAACTAGTGCTTGCTGAGAAATAGCAGAGAAAGATGAAAATACACATTAAGATTTGGTATGGGCCCTCTAGGCGGAGAGAGCCAGTTTTGGCTTTTAAATAAACTATAAAAAAGAAAATAGTTACTACTTGTTTAGTTTTTTAAATGTTAAGCTTATATTATTTGAGTAGCAAATACATTACCTGATTCAGTGCCAAGAGATTGAAAAGATTCCCTTGCATCCTAACATCCCTGGCACCCATTTTATCTCTGTAGAATTATCCGATGTTACAGTTTTTTGTTTTTCTTCACAGAGGTAGTTTATGTTTTGTAGAAGTTAAGTGCATGCTTTTTTCTTTTTAGGTGAATGGGATTATAAAATTCATATTTTTCTTCATCTTGCTTTTTTCATTACAGTATATCTTGGAAGTCTTCCCACATTAGTATATAAAGAATTTCCATATTATTCTTAATAGCTGTACTATATTTCTTTGTATGAATGTAACATAATTTATTTAACCTGTTCAAGGTTGGTGAACTTTTAGATGGTTTGTAATGTTTTATAGATATCAGAATGCTATAGTGAATGACCTTTTCCATTTGTATTCACATGTAGAAGAATATTTATAATATGCATTCCTAGAAGTAGAAGTTCAGATCAAAGATAAGTGCATTTGTCATTTTGAAATATATTACCAAATATATTTGTGCACTCCAGCTCACATACCTTAGGCATTATATAAAACTGCTGCCTCTTGTCCAACACCCTCTAAAGTGGTTATTCCTAACTCTACTTTTTCCAAAGTTATATCCTTATATATCAGGAATCACTGTTTTACACAATTCCTTAGATTTAATTTTTTAAATAAAGTTTCTCTTTGTCATATTTTGTTTTTTTAGTCAGTTCATGGACTCTTTCAGACACTTAAAACATTTCTGAGTCTCCTTTAGGAAAAGGTTTTTTTGTTCATGATAAATGTCTGTGAAGGATGATCTGTCTCACATAACCTAAACAGATTTTAGTGCCTTTAAATTGTTAAAAATGCAGATTTCTGACCTCGTATTATCTAAACTGTATGTCTGAGGCTGAGTCTAAAGAATATAAAATTTTATAGATGATCTTGAGTCAGCATGCTTTTTTAAAGGTGTGTTTATTTAGTTAGTTTGCTTAATACTAATTCTGCTGTGTAGAACACTTGAGAAATAAATTTTGTCTATTGCTCTTGACCTGTTTGTACTTAAGTCTCACCTGGGAAGCTTATTTCCCCTGTCTTTGTGTCTTCTTTTTCTATCCAGACTGAATTTCTCTGTACCATCATTTGTTATTCCTAGGAACATAATTAGTTTCTCCCAGGTGCTATGTAGTTTATAGATAATGGAGTTAAAACGTAATTTCAAACAAAATATGAGGCTTCATATGTGTTATAACCTGAGTGTAGTTCTTTAATGATCTTTTTTAAAAATCTGAAACTATTTCTATTAATGCAGGTTCAGCTGGTATTTGCTTCTTTTCAGCAATCATTTTTATTAACTTGCATTGTATACACTTAGGAGATTTTTGCTGTATGAACTGCTGTCAAATCAGGTCTCCTACAACCTTTGATTAGATTTAGCCTTTGACCTTAACCTTTGGGTTTTATATCATTATTTTAGATCATTTTGAATAAATCAAATAAAAATTTGCAATTTGTATGACATGTCTTTAGGGATATATTTTTCCAGGAACAAGAATTAGCTTGAGATATAATAAAAACCATATCTTAGATATAGTAAGCCATTACAGCATATTTATATGAAAGAAAAAGTACATTTCTAATAGAATATTTAATAAACCTGATTTTTTGTATTAGATTAGCTTTTACTCTGTTAAAATATCTAGATGAAACTATTTGATATTTAAAAAATCTTATGTGGAATTTGACTTGTAGACTATTTTTTTCTTTTTCCGAATGTGTCTTAACTTTTTTAGGTACAAATAGTATCATTATCCCATTATGATTTATAGTTAATATACTACATTTCTTTTTCTAACTTCTTATTTTGAAATACTTTCACACTTACAGGACAGTTAAAAAAATAATGCAAACTTTATGCATAGAAATCCAGTGTACCCTTAACCCCTGGATACCACCAAATTTTATATTTTGCCACATTTGCCTTGGGCTATTGCCCCAAAATATATTCTATTTGTGCTTTTAAAGTGTATTCATTTGGTGAAACAAAATGGATGGGTTGCTTGTAAGTGAAAAATTTTATTTCTTTCTGTATTAAAATTTTGTCTCTATTTTTGGATATTTTTATTTGAATTGTCAAATTGCTCACAAAACCTATTTTAACTTTTTTCACTAGCATAATTTTTCCTTTACTGTAATATCAGTGTACTAGAAAAGCTATTTTCATTTTAGGAAAAGTAACTTCAAAATAAGGACAGAACTCTTAGTAATTGAATCTAGTAGAACATAGTTTATTTCACTGACAATCTTACTATCAGTACAAATATTTATAGTAGATAATATCCTTCAGTAAGCTGGAGTTTTGCCTTCTCTTGCCCTTGCAGTAAAGTTCTATTTTTTAATTCTAAAATTCAAAATTCTAGTTGTTTCTGTTGTTGAACTTTGCACTTGACAATATTTAAAGATATTTCAAAGAGAAATTGCATGTTTTTTTCTAGTATCCTATGCTCACCATTACAGCCTGCATTTTTTTTTTTTGCTCACTTCATTTTATTTCTTAATATTTTCTGAAATTTGCTCCAGTAGTATTAGACCTGGAATTTTTTTTTCTTCCCCATACACTGTGCTTCCTGGTTATCTCATCTAGAGATAACATTAAGATGCCAAATGTCTAAAAGCTGAAGGAAAGGCATATGTCTTAAATATATATTAATATATACTATAATTAACTATATCATTTTAGATTAGTGGATGCTGTTGTATCTTGTAATGTTGTATCTTGTGTTTTGCTTTGAGAGTCTTTTGGTTTGGATTTTGCAAAAAGAAATTTAAATATTTTAATCAGTGCTTCATATGTGGAGGTAGAACATGTAAAATCACTCAGCTATTTTCATTCTGTGGAAATTGTTCAAATACCCCAGTGTGAAGTGCTGTGACTATCACTTAATTTGTGGGTTAGATTTGCCATTTTATTTATTTATATATATAAATATATATTTAAGTATATATATATTTTTGGTTGTGAGTTCAAAAGTGGGCAAAAGTAATTTTCTACTTTGGATTAATCAATAAAGGGTTTTGAAAGTCTCTATTACTAACTTGTTGAATTAATGATATCCTCTTGCCTGTGGCATGAATGATAAACCTTTCATCTATCCATCTATTTTTCAATCCATATTCTGAACACTTGAGTAAAGATTGTATACATCATGTTACTTGAACACTTAATACTGCCATGTACATTTCTAAGAACAAGGATATTCACTTATGTAACTCCTTTAACTGTAGTTCTCAAGAAATTTAACATTAATATGAAACTTGTCTATGTTCCAATTTTTTCTTGTCCCCTTTGGTACTTTTGAGCCTTTTCTCCTCTCTTGTTCTGCCCATCCTAGATCATGTTTTGTGTTTGTCGTTGTCTGTTTAGTTGCTCTTTTTTCTTTTTTTTATTGTGGGAACAATCTATATAACTTAAATTTTGCCATCAACCACTCCCAAGCATACCACTCAGTGGGATTAATCACATTTACAGTATTGTGGTACTCTCACCACCTTCCATTACTAAAACTTTCCCATCTCCCCAAACAGAAACCCTACAACCATTATGCATTAACTCCCCATTGTCCCTGGTCAAGCACCCCTGGAAACCTATACCCTAAATTCTGTTAGAATTTGCATATTTTCTGATATTTTTTTTAGAGTTACCATGGGGCTTAAACACCCCAAATCTAAAACAATCTTGTTTACTCTTGTTTGCTTTGATAACTAAACTTCAATAGTATATACAAACTATGTTCTTTTACCTGCTGTCCCTCCATTTTTGTGTAGTTCATGTCACAAATTACATGTTTATACACTGAGTCCCAAACTATTCATTTATCATTACTTTTTTTGCATTTGCTATTTAGATTTTTTTTTTACATTGGTTTATTTCCTTCCAGTCTTTTTCTTTTATAAATTAATTTTATTGAGACATATTCACAAACCATGCAGTTTCTCTGAAATGTACAACCAATGGCTTTTGGTGTAATCACAACTTTGTACATTCATTTCTACAGTCAGTAGTAGAGCCTTTTCATTACTCCAAAAAGAAAAAACTCTACCTTTTAGTGGTCACCTCTAATTCCCTCTATCCTTACCTTACCTATATAATCACTAATCTAATTCCATCTTTATAAATTTATTATTATTTGCATTTTGTATAAATAGTGTCAAACAAAATGTGGTGCTTTGTTTCTGGATTCTTTCACTTAACATAATTCCTTTTTTTACATTTGATGGAAGAGTAATAATATATTACTATTCCCTACAGTCCATACTTTGCTTTAGTTGTATTTTTGCCAAAATACTACTCTATTATCAGCATCTTGTAACATTAACATACATTTATGCAGTTTCATGGAAAATCGTTCTTATATTTGCACTATTAACCACACTCATTGTCCACAAGAGGGTTTACTCTGCTACGCAGTATTGTTTCATCATTTAACTTTCCTTCTTGTGATATAAACGACCTTAAATTTCCCTTTCAACCACTATCTTCCTCATATTAGTGATACTAATTACAATCCCTATAATATGCCCTCATCACCTCTATCCATTTCCAAACATTTACCATCAACCTTATTACAAATTAGGCACAAATTAAGCCTCAGCTCCCTATTCTCTATCCTCATTCTATCTTCTGTGATCTGTATTCTACCTATTAACTCCATGAGTTTGCTCATTATATTTAGTTCATAATAGTGCAATCATACAGTATCATCAAGGTTCATCCATTGTATCATATGCTTCATGTCTTCATTACTTCTTACAGGTGACTAATATTCCACTGTATGCATATATCACAATTTATCTGTTTGTTGGCTAATGGACATCTGGGTTGTTTCCATCTTTTGGCAATTGTGAATAATGCTGCTTTGAAGATCAGCGTACAGTTCATCTGTTTGTGTCACTGCTCTCAGTTCTGGGATATACCTAATTGTGGGATTGCCTGATCACAAAGTAGATCTATATTTAATTTCCTTAGGAATCAACAAACTGTCTTCCACAGCAGTTGCACCATTCTGCATTCCCACCAACAGTGAATAAACATTCCTATTTCTCTGTATCCTCTTCAACATTTGTAGTTTTTTGTTTTTTAATAGTGGCCATTCTGATATGTGTGAAATATCTCTTTGTAGTTTGGATTTGTATTTCCCTAATAGCTAGTGATGTTGAACATCCTTTCATGTTTTGGGTTTTTTTTTTTGCCATTTGTATTTCCTCTTTGGAATAAATGTCTATTCACTTCTTTTGCCCATTTCACCCCATCTGCCCCCCAAGATGGCTCCCTCATCCATTTGCTTGTGGTTTTTACTTGTTTTCTGTGCTTTTCCGCTCATTGTTGTTTCACTTTTTAAATTTTTTTTTTAAAGATACTTTGATTACATAATGTTACAAAGAATATATAGGGAATTCCCGTATGCCCTGCCCTGCTTGCTTGTTGTTTTTGTATATTGTCTGCTCTATTTTTTTTGCTGTTTTTGTTTTTTTAGAATTTTCCTTATTTTATTTAATTTATTTCTCTCCCCTTCTCGCCCCCCCCCCCCCATTGCCTGCTGTGTCCATTCACTGTGTGTTCTTCTGCATCCGCTTGCATTATTAGGTGGCACTGGGAAACTGCATCTCTTTTTTGTTGCGTCATCTTGCTGCATCAGCTCTGTGTGTGTGTGGTGCCACTCCTGGGCAGGCTGCACTTTTTCCATGCGGGGCACACTCCTTGCACGTGGTGTACCCCTAAATGGGGGACACCCCTGCGAGGCATGGCATTCCTTGCACACAGCAGCACTGCACATGGGCCGGCTCACCACATGGGTCAGGAGTCCCTGGGAATTGAACCCTGGTCCCTCCACATGGTAGGTGGATGCTTTATCAGGTGAGCCATATCTGCTTCCCTCCTTTTTTTTTCTTTAGGAGGCATCGGGAAGAGAACTGTTGCCCATTTTTTAAAATCAGTGCATTTGTCTTTTTATCTTTGAGTTGTCAGACCTCTTTATATGTAATAGACCATGAATATTAAACTCTTATTAGGTATGTGATTTCTGAATATTTTCTCTTATTGGGTAGGTTGCCTTTTCACTTTTTTGACAAAGACCTTTGAAGCATACCAGTGTTTAATTTTGAGGAGATCCTATTTATACATTTATTGTTGTTGTTTCTGCTTTGGGTGTATGGCCCAAGAACTACCTCCTACCATCAATTCTTTTTTTTTTTTTTTTTTTAAAGATTTATTTTATTTATTTAATTCCCCTCCCCTCCCCCGGTTGTCTGTTTTCTGTGTCTTTTTGCTGCGTCTTGTTTCTTGTTTCTTTGTCCGCTTCTGTTGTCGTCAGCGGCACGGGAAGTGTGGGCGGCGCCATTCCTGGGCAGGCTGCTCCCTCCTTCGCGCTGGGCGGCTCTCCTTATGGGTGCACTCCTTGCGCGTGGGGCTCCCCTACGCGGGGGACACCCTGCGTGGCGTGGCACTCCTTGCGCGCATCAGCACTGCGCATGGGCCAGCTCCACACGGGTCAAGGAGGCCCGGGGCTTGAACCGCGGGCCTCCCATGTGGTAGACGGACGCCCTAACCACTGGGCCAAAGTCCGTTTCCCCTACCATCAATTCTTGATGATGCTTTCCTACACTATCCTCTAGGAGTTTTATGGTCCTGGCTTTTGTGTTTAGGGCTTTGATCCATTTTAAGTTACTTTTTGTGTAGGGATCCTCTTCCATTCTTTTGCTTATGGATATCCAGTTCTCCCAGCACCATTTGCTGAAGAGACTTTTCTTTCCCAGGTAGGTGGACTTGGTAGCCTTATTAAAAATCAGTTGACCATAGAGGTAAGGAGCTATTTCCATTGATCAGTTTCTAGCTTTATACCAATACCTTGCTATTTTGACAACTTGTAATATGCCTTAAGGTCAGGAAGCATGAGTCCTCTGACTATATTTACTTTTTTAGGATGTAATTGTCTATTTGGGACCCCTTATACTTCCAAATAAATTTGATAATTGACTTTTCTATTTTTATAAAGATGGCTTGGAATTTTGGTTGGGATTGTGTTGAATCTGTAAATACTTTTGAGTAGAATTGATAGCTAATGATATTTAGTCTTCCAATCCATGAACACAGAATTCCTTCCATTTGTTTAAGTCTTCTTGGTTTTCTTTTATAAGTGTATTATAGCTTTCTGTGTACATCACTGGTTAAATTAATTCTTAAACATTTGATTATTTTGTTTGCTATTGTAAATGGATTTTTTTTCTTGATTTCCCCTTCTGATTGCTCATTACTAGTATATAGAAACACTACTGATTTTTCATGTTGATCTCATATCCTGCCACATTGCTGAATTCATTTATTTTCCCTAGTAGCTTTGTTGTAGATATTTCAGAATTTTCTAAATACAGAATGATATCATCTGTGAATAGTGGGAATTTTACTTCTTCTTTTCCAATTTGGCTGCCTTTTATTTTTTTGTTGCCTAATCGCTCTAGCTAGAACTTCTAGTACAATGTTGAATAACTGTGACAGTGGGCATCCTTGTCTTGTTCTGGATCTTAGAACAAAAACTTTCAGCCTTTCCCCATTAAACTTTCTCAGCCTTTCCCCATTGAGTATGATGTTGGCCCTTTGTCATGTTAAGGAAATTTCCTTCTATTCCTATCTTTTAAAGTGTTTTTATCAAGAAAGAATGCTGGATTTTGTCAAATGTCTTTCCTGTATCAATCGAGATGAAAATGTGGTTTTTCTCCTTAGATTTGTTAATGTGCGTTGACTGATAGTCTTGTGTTGAACCGCCCTTGCATTTGAGGAATAAAACCTACGTGATTGTGGTGTATACTTCTTTTAATGTGCTTTTGGATTTGGTTAGCAAGTATTTTGTTGAGAATTTTTGCATCTATGTTCATTAAAGTGATTGGTCTAAAAATTTCTCTTTTATTGCAGTATCTTTAACTGGCTTTGATATTAGGGTGATGTTGGCTTCTTAGAACAAGTTAGATAATTTTCCCTCCTCTTCAGTTCTTTGGAAGAGTTTGAGCAGGATTGTTATTAATTTTTCTTGAAATGATTGGTGGAATTATCCTGTACAGCCGTCTGTTCCTGGACTTTTCTTTTTGGGGAGGTTTTTGATGACTGATTCAGTCTCTTTACTTCTAATTGATTTGTTGAGGTCTTGTATTTCTTCTAAAGTTGATATAGATTGTTCATGTGTTTCTAGGGATTTATTCATTTATCTGTGTTGTCTAATTTGTTGGCATACAGTTGTTCATACTATCCTCTTATGATCATCATTTATTTCTGGAGTGTCAGGAGTAATGTCCTCCCTTTCATTCCCGATGTTTATTTGCATCTTCTCTCTTTTTTTTCTTTGTTAGTCTAGCTCGGGATTGTCAATTTCATTGATCTTCTCATAGAACCAACTTTTGGTTTTGTTGATTCTCTCTATTGTTTTTCTTTGTTTTTGTTCTCAATTTCATTTATTTCTGCTCTAACCTTTGTTTTTTTGTTGTTTTGTTTTTATGTTTTCCATCTGCTTGCTTTTGGCTTTGTCTCCCTTCATTTTTGCCATTGTTTGCCTCATGTATTTTGAGTCACCCTGGTTGGCATAAATATTTACGATTGTTAATTCTTTCTGGTGGATTGCCCTTTTACTAATAAACAATGGCCTTCTGTAGTTCTTAAAACATTTTTGCTTTTAAAGTCTGTTTTGTCTATTATTAGTATAGCTACCCCAGGTCCTTTTTGGCTACTGTTTACATAGAATATCTTTTTTCCAACTTTACACTTTCATCTTTTTTTTCTTGGATCTAAGGTGAATCTCTTGTAGACAGCATATAGATGGCACATATTTTTTAAATCCATTCTGCCAATCTGTGTCTTTTGATTGTGGAGTTTAATCCATTTAACATTCAATGTAATTACTGTAAAAGTGTTACTTACTTTGGTCATTTTATTCTTTGGCTTTCATATGTCATAACTTATTTTTTCTGTCTTTTTACGCTTTAGGTTACCCTTTCTGTTACTCTTCCTTTCTTCATTCTCCTCCAAGCCTCTCTCTCTTATCTTTTTCTTTAAGGCTGCTTAACTACCTTCTGTATTTCCTGTAGAACTGGCCTCTTGTTTATGAGCTCTCTTAGTTTTTGCTTACCTGTGAATATTTTAACGTGCCATCATTTTTTAAAAAATTTATTGAAATACTTCTCTCATACATAAACATAAATAATAAATGTATAGTAGTTGTGAACTTACAAAACACACATATAACATCAAATAAACATATATAACATCTCACCCTACCACCAATAACTTGCATTGGTTTTAAACCATTTTAACTAATGATTAAAGAGCACTATCAAAATATTACTACTAAACAAAGTATTTTTCCCCTAACCAAACTGATTATTACCTTTATATCATTTATGTATGAACATACATAAACAATTAAGTGTGTAGTAAAAGTTGTGAACTTACAAAGCAAACATGCATAACATCCTACAGGGATCCCATACAGCAACCCACCACCAATATCTTGCATTGTCATGAGACGTTTTGTTACAAACTATGAAAGAACACTGTCAAAATCTTACTACTAATCATAGTTCTTATCTTACATTTGGTGTGTTTTTCCACCAACCCACCCTATTATTATTTTTAAAATATATTTTTTAATGAAAGAAGTTGTAAACTTATAAAACAATCATGCACACGTGCAGAATTCCCAAACAACACCCCTCCATCAACACACCACAATGTGGTATGTCATTTACTACAGATAAAATAATATCATCTGATTATTGCCATATCCATAGTGTACATTTGGCTCACATTTTCCATACTACCTCATATCGACACAGTACATCTTTGGCATAGATGTAAGAATATTATAATACTACTACTAACCACAGTCCATAGGTCAGTCCAGCTGTATTTTTCCCATGCTTCTCTACATTCCCGTTACCCTGCAGTAGTGATAGACATTTGTTGTAGCTAACAAAGGACGCTCTTGCATCTGTACCATCAACCACAATTTCTCATCCACCTCTTGGTTTATTGTGCTATCTATTCCTAGATTATTCTCAAGCGTTCTGTCAGTTGGCATTTATTTAACTAGAGTATCATTTTCAGTCACTTCTTCATTTATAAACTAGCTGTTACTCACTGTGTGTTACCATCCACTCTATACATTTCCACAATTTTACAGTAAAGCTAATTAAAACTTCTACATGTATTAAACATCAATAGTCCACTCAGTCTTTCTCTTATTTCCTTTAAGAATCCACCACCTACCACCAGGTCTTGAAGATATTTTCCAATAATTTCTTCTAGAAGTTTTATGGTTCTTTTATTTTTACTTTTTGATCCATTCTGAGTTAGTTTTTGGATAGGGTGTGAGATAGGGGGTCTTCTTTCCTTCTTTCAGCTATGGATGTCCAATTCTTTCAGCACCATTTGTTGAATGGATTGTTCTGCCCTAGCTGTGTGTTGCCATACTTTTTGAATGATAATTTTGCCTGGTAAAGAATTCTTAGCATTTTTTCTTGTTCACTATCTTAAATATATCATACCACTATCTTCTTGCTTCCATAGTTGCTGATGAAAAATCTTCACTAAGCCTTATTAAACTTCCCTTATATGTGATGGATCCTTTTGCTCCTGCTATTTTCAGAATTCTCTATTTATCTTTGGTATTTGATATTCTGATAAGTATGTTTATCGGAGTTGGTCTATCTGGATTTATTGTGTTTGGAGTTCACTATGCCTCTTAGACCTGTGTTTTTATGTCTTTTATCAGAGTTGGGAAATTTTTGTCCATTATTTCCTCAGATATTCTTTCCTGCCCTTTCCCTTCTCTTCTCCTTCTTTAACTCCCATGATGTGTATGTTGGTGCATGTCATGCTATCATTCAATTCCTACTGCCCCTGCTCAATTTTTTCCATTCTTTTCTCAGTAAAGGTGTCAAAAAGCTGCTTTTATTTTTTTTTTCCTGGAGTATACTTTTGTGGCCTGCCAGAAGATGGTGCTCCTTGGCAAACCTTTCTCCCCAGCCCTAGCTGGAAATGTGTTCACTTCAACCTCTACCAGGGGGAGTGCTGAAATAATGTCCGAGAGAGTTAACCCTCAGGGCCAGCTATTTAGAGCCAGGCTCTACAGCCCAACGTGCTGATCAGAAGCCACTCTCATCCATCAGCTACACCCTCCCTTTCCCAAAGAATTAAAAGTCACTGCTCCCCTTTGTGTCAGTGACAGCCAGTCATCCTCGTCCATAAGAGGGTGTTTGCCTTGAGGGTAGTAGGTGGGCATTGTTTCTAGTTGGGAAAGCAATTTACTTATGTGTTTTTTTTTTTCCTACAGCTTCTCCTTCACATTCTTCTCCCTCTTGGAAAATAGATAGTACTTCCCTGGTCTACAAACCTCTAGAACTGCTTTTTCAGACAGTTTCTTCTTTTCTTCTCACTGTTTTTAGGAGAGAGGTGAACCCTGTTTATCTCTACATTGCCATCGTCCCAGTCTTTTTTCTGTGCATATATTCCATTTAGATTTTTAGGAAGTTTTGGAGTTACAAAGCAAAAATGCGATTGTATTGGCATTTATGTTTAATAACCATGCCATTAGTCTTACCAGAGGTCTTTATTTCTTCATTTGGCTTTGGCCTATTGTCTGTTGTCCTTTCTTTTCAATCTGCAGAACTCTGTTTAGCGTCTTTTGTAGAGCAGTCTGGTGGTAACAAACTCCCTCAGCTTTTGTTTATCTGGGAATGTCTTACTCCCCTCATTTTTTTTTTTAAGATTTATTTTATTTATTTCTCTCCCCTTCCTCCCCCATTGTCTGCTCTCTGTGTCCATTTGCTGTGTGTTCTTTTGTTTCCACTTGCATTGTCAGGTAGCACTGGGAAACTGCATCTCTTCTTTGTTGCGTCATCTTGCTGCGTCAGCTCTCCATGTATGCGGTGCCACTCCTGGGTGGGCTGCACTTTTTTCATATGGGCAGCTCTCCTTGCAGGGTGCACTCCTTGTGTGTGGGACACCCCTACCTGGGGATGCCCCTGCATGGCATGGCGCTTTGTGGGCCAGCTTACCACCTGGGTCAGGAAGCCCTGGGAATCAAACCCTGGACCCTCCATATGGTAGATAAATGCTCTATCAGTTGAGCCATGTCTGCATCCCTTATTCTCCTCATTTTTGAAAGACAGTTTTGCCAATTACAGAAATCTTGGCTGGCATCTTTTTGCTTTCAGCACTTTAATTATGTCATCCCACTTCTTTATTGCCATCACAGTTTCTGTTGAGAAATAGGAACTTAATCTTAATGATGCTGCCTTGTTATATGACACATTGCTTCTTTTTGAGTGGATTTGAGAAGCCTGTTTCTTATCTTTTGCATTTGATAGTTTGATTATAAAATGGCTTGGTGTGGATCTATTTGGGCTTATCCTGTTTGTAGTTTGTTGAACATCTTGAATGTGTATATTCATATCTTTTGTTAAGTTTGGAAAGTGTTCACCCATTATTTCTTCAAATATTCTCTCTGTCCCTTCCTCTCTTTCTTCTTCTTTTGGGATTCCACAGTTCATATATTGGGAAATTGATAGTATCCCACAGGTTCTTTAGGTACCTTTTGCTTTTCTTTCTTCTTTCTTCTTTCTGTTCTTCAGACTGAATGATTTCCATGTCTTACCTTCAGGTTTTCTGATTTCTTTTCTGCCAGTTCCAATCTCCTTTTTTTGTTTTCATTTTTTATTTATTTCTCTCCCCTTCCCCACCCTCCCCCCCAGTTGTCTGCTCTCTGTGTCCATTCACTGTGTGTTCTTTTTGTCTGCTTGTACTTCTTCTCAGTGGCACCAGGAATCTGTGTCTCTTTTTATTGCGTCATCTTGCTGCATCAGCTTCCATGTGTGTGACGCCACTCATGGGCAGGCTGCACTTTTTTCATGTGGGTGGCTCTCCTTACGGGGCGCACTCCTTGTGCGTGGGGCTCCCCTATGCAGGGGACACTCCTCCGTGGCACAGCACTCCTTGCGCACATCAGCACTGTGCGCGGGCCAGCTTTTCACATGGGTCAGGAGGCCCTGGGTTTGAACCTTGGACCTCCCATGTGGTAGGGAGATGCCCTATCTGTTGAGCCAAATCTACTTCCCTCCAATCTACTTTTGAATCCATCTAGAAATGTTTAATTTCTGTTAACTATGGTCCTCAGTTCTGTTTAATATCTTTTTATTTTTTCCATCTCTCACTCTATTGATATCCTATTATCCATTGTATTCCTGATTTCCTTAGTTCTTTGTCCATGTTTTCTGTTCACTCTTTGAACATATCTAGGATCATTTTTTAAGAGCCTTTTCCTGGTATTTCCCAGGTCTCACTTTCCTCATCGATGATTTCTAATGCTTTAATCTTTTCCTTTTCCAGGGTCATTGCTTCCTGTTTCTTTGTATGTTTTTTAAATCTTTGTTGAAACCCAGACACTTTAATATTTTAATGTGTTATTGCTGAAATGTCTATTTCTTATGCTTGTCTCCAGCTAGTGTTATGACAGAACTTTTCTTGAATGCCAGGAGTTAAAGGAAAAAAAAAAAAAAGAAAACACCTTTCCCAATCTTCTGCAGATTGACCTGTGAGAGTTTTCAGAGGATTTGTTCATGCAATGAATTTAGAGAATAGCTCCAGGCCAGAGTGTAGTACCTGGGTTTCCTTGATGATTTAGGTACTTGTGCCCTTTCTTGGGCATGTGCATATGACCCTAGAAACTCCCCCTTTTACACCAATATAAATGTCCCCTCTTCTCTAAGAAGCAGTTTCTTCATGATTCTGGGCAGTACCACCAGCACGCCCTTGACCCAGGCAGCCATGACTTGACTGCTCTCACATAGCTTTCTATAACAGAACACTATGAGGTGCCTTCTACATACAGGGCAAGTAATGGGGCAGCAAATCTTAGGCAAGTATCCTGGTTCAGTCCCTCAAGCTGATGCCAGTCAAATTGTGCCAGACTTCTGTGCTCCCAGAATGTGCATGAGGGTTTCTCTGCTCCTCCTGGAATGTGGACCAGGGACCAGCACTGGGACCATATACTGATTCCTTGCTGATTCAGGCAGAGAATGGGAAGTGGGTAGCCAGGGCGACAGGAGACTACTACATTTAAGTAGCCCTTTTCTGCAAGTTTTTCACTGTTTTCTGGAGCTTCAAGAAATATGTTTCTGCCAATTCTTATTGGTTGTTCAAGGCTTCTGTCTACATTATCTTTTGAATCTATCTCTATTGTTCATGACAGATACAACTAGTGCCTGTTCCTTATACCTTATTTCTTCCCAACTTTTCTTCTATGTATATCTGACTATATCTTTACTTTGACTAGCCTTCATTTTAACAGTATATTTTGTAAACACTCAAGTAAAAGGAGTGCTTGGGGAAAGGATGTTAAAAGCAAACTGAGATTCTTTTTAGATAGTTTTCTAGTGCCCAGATAGTCACAATGAGTGAAAATTCTAGTGATCATCTCAACAGTTCCAATGATACGCAGACAAAATTTATTGTGATACATCTAGTGGTGTATAAAAATTATCTTGTTGTGAGAACCTCTGGCATCCTAAGGAGAAAAGCTATCTGCTTTAGATTTATTTTTTATATAGGAAGACTATTTCCTAACTTAAAAAAAAAATGTTTTACAGCTCATCTACTTTATATATTTATAAGATTACATCTTTTGGAGCTTTCTTCAACAATTATGATAAATGAGAATGGAAACTTTTGACATTGGCCAAATTTTAACCAGAAATGGCCATTCTGTAAATTACTTGGTTTTGTGAAACTGGAATCTTTGCTACAGTAGACTATTAGTAATGTGTGGCTCTCAGATATGGCAGAAATAATTTACTTTCACAAACTTTATCTCAGCCAGACTTGTCTTTTTCATTTTCTAATTTCATGCTATAATAAGAGGAAATTGAAAGAGAATGAACCAATTCTCCCCGGAAGAGCTCTATAAAAAGTACCGATTTCTTTGTGTGTCAGTTCTTGTTCTTTGTTTTTATTCACTGGCATGTTCCTTTATCATTCTTGGTAGAAGATTCTTTTTTGAATGAAATATTGGGTGTCATTTACATGTGCTGGGTAAGGTAATGAATATGGAAGTGTAGGTGTTAGGGGAGTAGAAGTAGAAAGAAGATTGCAAGATTAAGGATAAAGTAATGGAATTTAAGCAGTTTCCCTTTATTTATTTATTGGTATAGTCTTTTCTTTTGACATAAAACTTTTGAGTCTTTGTTTTGTTTTTATTTTCTAGGTGATGGGAATTGCAGTGACACTAGAGGACTAGAAATAGCTATAAAGCAACGTGTTGATGATGCTCTCACTTCAAAACTTCCAATGTTTTACTTGGTCAATAGACCTAATATTAGTTTAGTACCTTATGCATATCCACTTCAAATGAACTTGGAATATAAATCCCTGAGTCTGAATTGGGCACAAGGGGACATTTCTTTGGAGATTGTGGATGGCCTAAGTGGAAAGATCACTGAAAGGTTAGAATGACTAATTTCTTTTAAAATTATATATTACTTAAATATAAGAAGACAGTTTGATTGCATTTTTTCTTAATAGTCTTAACTGTTTTGACTATTTAATGAACTCTGAATAGTTAATAGTTATTGAGTGTGACTATATTTCAGGCATTATATGAATTATTGTTATTTTTTTTAATGTGAAAACTTGCTTGGAGAAGTTATCTAACCCTCTGAGGGTACATAGTGAATTGTGGAGTCAGCTTTCAGACCCAAGCAGTGTGGCTCCAGAATGTGTTTCTCTGGGTGTTGTTTGATGACCGTTAACATTAGAATCTTATAATTGATTGTTAAAACAATTGAACTTTTCCCCTACATTGAATCGGAATTTTTGGATATGGGTCTCAGGAATCTATATTTTTGGCATGCTGTCCCAAATATTTGTCATGTGCAATGATGTGTGAGAACCACTACACCATTATATTGCCTTCTCATTTAATTCTTTTGACAACGCTGTGGGTTAGTTGGTATTGTTCTTTGACAGATAAAGAAAATGAGATTCAATCTAGCTTAAGTATCTTGCCTAAGGTCATCTCATCCAGTTGTTTTATTCCTAAAGCCCTTTTCTTAGTCATAATGCTTTATGCCTTCTAGGCATTTCTTTGTCATATCCCTACCATTGTTTATTGAGTCGTATTAAAACCTTTCTTTTAGTTGTGAACATACATTATGAAGAAATAACAAATGGTGTTAAAAATTTAAATGTTTAAAATTGCTTTCTTTGTGTAGAATGGATTTAAATTAAGACTACACAGGAATGTTTCTTATGAATTTAGTCAACCATAATACTGATTATTTCAACTAGGATTAGTTCTGCTATTTATGATTTGGTCAGCATAAATGTTTAAGGTCAATAACAGATTTAACTATACAAGGCCAAATACACCAATGTTTATCTCAGGTGAAAGAAATCTAAAGGTAGGCAGTCCAAGGCTGCTTTGTCTTATTCTGAGGTGTCCCGGGTAATTCAGGCTTCTAACTTGCTTGCTGTTTCACTATCTTAGATCATGTCTTTTGAATCCTCAAGGTCACTTCATGGTCTGTGATAGCTTCTGGAGTACCATCCTGCATGTCAGGACAGAAGGAGGGGAAAGCAGTAAAGCAAAAAACAGTCTTTCCCAGTAATTTTCCTGGAAATCCTACATAACACCTTGGCTTAAATCTCATTAGCCAGAACTTAGTTATATAGCTGCAGAGAAGGTTGGGAAATGTAGTCTTTTATTCCAGGTAGCAATATTCCCAGCCAAAAATTTCAGACTGAATATAACTATTAAATCAGCATTTTTCTTTTCATCTCATGGAAATCAAACAACAGCAACAAAGAATGGGGGGAAAAAACTCTAAAAACTCCATTTTCAGCAAAACTAGCATAGGTAGAATATTTAGACTTCAGAATATAAAAAGGGCTTCCAAAAGCAGCTCTTGAGCTTCACAAAAGGAAGTGAAAAAGTTTAAAAAATCTCAGAAAGCACTACCAGAATTATACTTCTTGAAGGTTATGGCCCATTTGAAATGCAAAAGCTACAACCCTTGTTTGCAGTACTGGCTATGAAAACTGGGAAAGAGGATCACAGGAGCCCTTGGTGATCCAGTTTTCTAAAAAATTAGAGCAGTCAGAGCTTACTGAAATGATGACTCAAATATGCCACTATTTCTAGGAATCAGTCCGTTTCTTGTGGCAGCAGAGGAGTAATTTGCTTGTAAAAATCAGCTAGTCTTAAAGTCGTCTTTAGCCTCTCCCCTCAGAAATCTCGTTCAAATATCTGATCTAGAAAAATCCAACTCATTCATTGATGAATAACGTAAGAAGACCTTGTAGACCACTAATACAGAAAAAAAAAAAAAGAAGAAAAATGAGCAAAACTTACTAACAGATAAAAACAATCTCCAGAAAAATGGTGCCATGGATCAATTAAAGTGTTTGAGGAAATATACTAATTTTATCAACGTTCTCGTAAGGAAATAATAAATATTTTCTTAAAGAAATAAGTGAATATGTGTTTTATAAAGAGTTAAAATAAAAAGATGACCATTAAAACCAAAATAGAGTTCATTTTAAATCCAAAAAACTATGCACATAAACACAAGTGTTGTAGAATTTGAGAGAAGTTCAATTATTTGAGTATAGAGAGACCAGGACTCAGGAATGATTTTGAGAAGGAAAAATGGTTTATTGATGGCCAGCCGGACTCGGGAGCTTTCTGTTTGAATCCCGAGCTCTGAACAAGATTTTCAAATGTCTTTTATACCGCGAGGAAAAGCCAAATGGTCGCTTTGTTTCAGTTCTCAATAGGCTTCAATTAGCATATATATCTTTCACATCTTAGGTAAGCTTTTAGCATGGACTCCAGACATTCTAGATAAGCCTTTAGCATATTTTGTTTGCATTTCCCCTGAATACTTAAAGTTTATAGCCCTTGCATTGTTAAACTGTTTCCTGCTCCCCAAGGGCAGGGCTGCAGCCTTTCATCATCCCACACGCACAAGTCACAGATAGTTTAGATTATCTCTGAAGAGACAAAGAGCCTGCCACCCATAGCCCACATCATTTCCCCCCTTTGCCAAAGTTTAACTTGCTAAGCTTTGGCATAATTATTGTTGGAGCTATGAGGTGGATGGCTGTTTGTTGTTTTGATTGATTATTTATCAATCTTTAGTGTAGCATCCAGGACTGTTTTTAAGAGTTTAGAAGATTTCATTCTGGACAGCAGAATCCTGGGGCAGGAGCCTCCTGCAGTCATCCTGCGGCCACTGGCGCTCACATGGATTTCCAGTCAGGTTCCAGATCCATCTATTAATTTTATTTTACCCTTGAAGAGTTTACACCTTTAATTTAAAAGGGGTGCTGAAGGGAGATGGATCTCTTTTCTGTAACTGCTTCCTGCTGGCCATGGGCTGTAGTCATTGCCTAATAAGGTGTAAAACTCTTAATTTATTCTAACTGGAGGAAGATGGATCTGGCATTCTGTACGAAGTTGGATGAAGTTTTCATATGGTTAATAAGATATTCACTCTGAAAGAAACAAACTTAATTAAAAATTTGGAATACCTGTTTTTAAAAGAGGACACTTTGGATTACAGAGGTAGACAAGGTTAGGTGCCTATAAAGATGGCACTCCTTAAAAGCTGGTGGGAACAGCATATATATTCTTTTTTAAGTTATCCATCTTTAGAGAGAAATTGTAACAGACACTTAGCTTTGTCTGAAGACACATTCCAAGCTGTTCAATGATTGACACTCATTCGCTCTGTCAGATGCTCCTGGTGAACTGGCACTCCTTGGGCAACTGGCTTCACTCAGGATTAGAACACTAATTTGGAAATACTCTTAGTTTTCACCTGTGGGAGTGATCAGAACTACAGAATAAAGATTTTTACACCTTGGTTTTCATTGTACAATTTCTAGCAATTTTGACTTGTTCAATAGGTGACTCACCATCAGCAAGCAAGCCTCACTTTTGCTACACAGCAGAGTACAGCAGAATATAGAAGTTGACTGAGACTGGCTGAGACTGCCACCTTATTCTATAGACATGTTATTAACTGTTTAGAAAATGATTTTACCAGGAATTTAACATGTCTAATATACTTCTGCACTTGATCCAAAATAGAAAAGATAACATTACAATTATTAGGCATATATTTAGTACAGGATAAAAGTACAGCACTTAATATTAACTAATGTATTAATGCATAAGGATTCAGAGTCGCAATTATTAGTTTTGAGTTTCAGGTTTGTAATACCTTACATGTTATCTCTCCATGAGAGCAGGCCATAATGCCAATTGTGTTTAAGTTTCACTTACAGTATCCTGGTATCATGGCTCCACTTAGCATGTTCTTCAACGCAGTGAGCAAGTTGCAGCATCCTTCATCTTAGAGAGATTTTCCAGTATTCTACTAGCCTGGTGCATAGTGCTCTCTGGCACTATGGAACAGTGCCAGTCTGGAGGCGATATCCATTGTACACTTGGCTGTACCGAGTCATTATTGGCTGCTGCAGGAGCTTGAAACTGCAATATAGTTTCCATCGACTTCAGGAGCAGAACCAGAGACTGATATAGCACATATTTTAATTGAGGGGTCAGTGACCAGCCTAGCCAATAACTCACATGGAGAGGCCACCTGTAATGTATTCAAGGCCTGGTTTGAATGCACAAGAGTTTGACAATGTTAAAGTTTATTCCTTGTTTTTATATATATTTTAAACAACTTAATGCAACACATATATCAAATGACTGTTTACTTACACAATTTTACTATGAAGATAACAGTAGGTACTTTAGTAATAGAGGAAAAATATTATTTTTCATTGTTAGAATGAAAACAATATTTCCAATAGAATCAAGACAACTTTTTATTACCATGTACTTAAATGTGTACTTTGCAGTGGCCTTCAGACTGGTTTATTATCATGAAGTTATTTCGGCTACCAATACCAATCTAAGTTTTTTTAGTTAACAATGACTTCTACAACTAGAACTATTTAAACATTTTCCGTTTGGAAGATGTTTTACAAACTCTTTATAATTAACTATAAAAACATTGACTAGCCACCTCATGTTTAAATAAACTTACTAAATTACAATTACCAATGAAAGAAATTTACTCTTTATTTAAGAGAGCATATCTACAATCTTTTTCCTTTAGCCTAATTTCACCAATGTGAACTTAAAACAATTTTCAATACTGTAAAGATTTTGTACATATAATGTTAATTTAGTTTATAAATTAACTATGGGAGATTACACTCAAGTTAAATAAAATTGAAACCATAATAGTTTATGCAAGGAATGTTCTTTTTCCCTTACAGGAAGCTAAAAACTTCTTTTCTTTGTTTAAGTTATGAAAATTAATAATTTAAAAGCATACTGACTACCAGGTTTTAAAACACATGCATACTGACTACCAGGTTTTAAAACACATTACACAATTACTTAATTTTTTAAAAATCATAACCCAGGAAAGATCTCTCCATAGTTTTTATGGACTTTCCTTTACTTACTGAAATTTGTTAATAGAGCCACTAATTACCTTTATTTTGTTGGAAAGAAATCTTCTGGAAGAAAATAAGGCTCACCAGATTGTGGAGAAGAAAATAATTTATTCTCAATCTTGCAAGAAGGGGCGCAGAGCCAGATATGGCTGGTGCCCCGAACAAAGAAAAGTGACACAATTTATACCTCTAAACCTAGCATGCAAGCTCTTCCTCTGTTTTTCCATAGATTGGATACTTCAGAAGTTACAGCTTATCTGAGATTTAACTTTCCCACCCAAAAGTTTGATTTAACTGCTTCCTCTATCACATTCCAACCATTTTAGTTTTTACCTGCTCCCCCCACCTTTGTCAAATAAGGAATAGAATTTAATGCTGAAATGGCACCGACTTAGCTCCTTCTTGGGCATCCTTCCACTGTCCATAGGCCTGGCCTAAACTGGTCTCCTCCACTGCTGTCCAACCCGGGAGTGGGAGACTGAGGCCGCAGGCCACCAGGTTACATCAACATTTGTCTTATGTGAAAATTAACCTAATCTTTGTTTTTTTTGCATTTTATGGCTGACGAAAGGTTTAAACTGGGAAATTACCAGGCAAACTGATTCTTAATTCCCTAGCCTAGTAGATAGGTTTAATCTGCTATACCTAGTCTTGCCTTTAAAGCTCTTGCAAAGAGGAGGCCCTTTCCCAATTGTTTCTATAATCAGATTTCTATGACTTTTTCATCCTGCTTAGTTTAATTCGGGCTTTAAGAATATTTATTTACATATATAACTGCATATTTAATTAACAATTTGAATAGAGCTCTTTTAAGAATTTTCATTTGTTAATTTGATATTATTATCCTGATGTATGAAGACATACACTGAGCAAATGGGCAGACGCAAAGAGTTAGACACAGAAACAAAACTCATTGATATTATTTATAATTTGCATTATTTTATATACTGTTTAGCTTAATTTGGAGTCCTGAAATATATATTACTTATAACTGCATATTTAACCTCAACAATTTGAGCAAATAGGCAGACATGAATAGTTTGACACAACAACTTAACTTTAGTTACTTTAAACTTCTAATTCTTACAAAACAAGTGTGACTGCAAAACATTTCAAAGACTCTTGAAACTCTTAATTTGCACTATGACTGTGCAGTTTTATACTATGACTATGCAGTTTTACACAAGAATTTTCTTTCTTAATGGATTATAACCAAAATGTTCTCAATGCTTTAGCACTATTTTTTTGTTTCAGAACTTTATATTTTACTTTGAATTTAGCAGAATTTTGGATAAGCAACAAGATTAATTTTATATATATTTACTGAGGCTGTTTGAAGCCTCAGGGAGACAGACTGCTTTCTCTCATGAATTGCCACTCTTAGGAACACTGACCGTCAAGGCAGGAGACTTCTCCCCCTCCACCCCCCTTTTTGATTTGAGATAATAAAACTCCAGTGGTCATTTAACCTTATTCTATCAGGCAGCAGTTTATTTAGTTTACACTTGAATTCATGAGAGAAAGGGTTACTAATACCAGGAGAGGAGACAGTGATGTCCCAGCTCTTCTCTGGCCTATAGGAGCAGAAGCTATTATGAAATAACCATAGGCAAAGGCAAGGGGTGAGGTTAGACTTGAAGTAACCATAAACTAAGGAAAGGTAAAGTTTAGAGTTTACACTAAATAATTTCAAGATAAATTCACCCAGCTATAATTTCAGTTATTACCTTTCCACTGTTTTATAACATAAATGCATTTATAAATGATTTTAACTCTTAGTTACAGTTTTTATTAATTTTTTTAAAAACCTATTAATTTTATAACACCTTTAAATACCTTTCATTTGACTTATAACATAGTAAATGAACTTAACCATTACTTTCATTTTTCCTTTAAAGTAAAAGAATAAATCTCTTACAGTTAGTTTGAAATAAAAAGCTATTTTTCAGGATTTGATTTCTAGAACATAAATGTTCTTTTAAAACAGGTAAGACTCTTCTTCAAACACTGAGGAAATGATGAGGTTAAAGCACAAGAAGCTATTTTGTAAAGATTTTCTTTGTATATTGATCTTACTCAATTTTAATCATAAAAATTTTCCTTCCACAAACCTTCTACACTTTCAGTATTCATTCAGGTTCTGTCCCACACTCTACTCTTTCCAATAATCAATGATTTTATCTTAGGACAAAATCATCTTCTGTTTCCTTAACAATAAAAACACACTCCATATATCCCACATACTAAGTTACCAGGCAAACTTCTTACAACATATAATTGCCATTAATACTAAACAAATTTGTTAAAATAATGAACTTTTCTTCACTTTAAATACTTAGTAGCATGTAATACCAAAAACAGTTTTTTTGGAAGCAAGTTGGCAGGGGAGACTGGCTGCCGAATAAGATTGTTATAAAATTGCCTTTTATTATAATTATTATCAATTCAGTTTTTGTTAAATAATGACCTTCTGCAATTAGCCATTTAAATACCTTAATTTAAACAATGCTTTGTAAAACTTTTATAATTATTTATACCCTTAAGACAACTTTTACCTTCACAGAACACATTCTCTTACTTAAAGTTACTACAATACCTTCTAAGAACCTGGGCAGAATGCAAAGGTATTTTGGCTTTGACACCCTAAGGAGGGAACTTTACTGCATTTAATCTGATTCTGCTTTTCACCCCCTTCACTTCCCCCACTTCCAGGCAGTCGGGTGCACAACAAACAGGAATGCGGCTTATGAATAGAAGGGTGGACTCACTGGAAAGGGGCAAGCTGCTCCCCCCTTTCCAGCTTTCAGCCAAAATGGGCAGACAGAACCTATTCAAATTTGGCAACTCTCCCGGGGACCCAGCCACCCTGACTGGGACATCCCCAACAAACTTGGGTGTGTGGCGCGGACACAGATGGCCTCCAAGCCCCGGCAAAGGGCCAGACCAGAGACAAGACAGCAGAGCATGCACAAACATCTAGACTCCGCAAACATCCAGACTCCTCAGCTTTTGCCCCAGAATCATTTCACCCCCTTGCCAATGGCAAGGGAGGGCTCCAGCTCAGCTGTAATTCTACTTTACATAAGGACACAACTCCAACACTAGCATTGAGCTGACACAGACAGAAACACAAAGGTCACTAATCTGACCCACAAGTTTATATATTTATTTTCACCATGGCTGCCCCCACAGCCATCACAAACCTCAGAACACTTAACATTTGGTGTAAAGCGAATTCATTCACAAATTAGCACCATAACAAAAGATTTCAGCTAGACTTTTTCCACTGTTTAAACTTTACACCCAGACCAAGCTCCACCAGAAAAGCCGATCCATTTTCCTGTAACCAAGTTTTGTTTTCCTTAATCTAGACCAATTTCCAGGACATTAGGACTTGAACCTATAAATAGCCCTTACTATTAAAATCAAGACTCCACTCCTTTAGTGGATATAAGACCAATACCAGATTCTAACATGCAGTTAGACAAACCCAAAACACCAGGGCTTTTCCCCGGTTTTTCTCCTTTTCCCAAGCCTAGAGAGAATGTCTTCCCCCCAACCTTCTGGGGCTACTAGGGTTCTCTTGGGAGGTGATCAGCCTCCCCTTCCTAGCAATTAAAGCTAGGGCCTTCCAGACTCTGCTCACCCGGGGAGTCTTACCTTCTTCCATGTTCAGAGTTCTTTTTCATTCCCAGAATCTTTCTATTCAGACCTTCCATTGCCCTCGATTTTTGTCAGGAAGATTCTGGTGGAGCCCACATCTTTTCTGGATTAAATTTAATCCAGGGGCGCCCAGATTTGGGGTTCACCGGAGTCCTCCCAGCTTCCTTGGGGATTTGGAAGGGGCAGCAAAATGCTACCGTCTCTGGCCTTCATTTGTTGTCCCATCTGGGTCGCCAAAAATGTTGTAGAATTTGAGAGAAGTTCAATTATTTGAGTATAGAGAGGTCAGGACTCAGGAATGATTTTGAGAAGGAAAAATGGTTTATTGACGGCCAGCCGGACTCGGGAGCTTTCTGTTTGAATCCCAAGCCCTGAACAAGATTTTCAAATGTCTTTTATACCGCGAGGAAAGGCCAAATGGTCTCTTTGTTTCAGTTCTCAATAGGCTTCAATTAGCATATATATCTTCCACATCTTAGGTAAGCTTTTAGCATGGACTCCAGACATTCTAGATAAGCCTTTAGCATATTTTGTTTGCATTTCCCCTGAATACTTAAAGTTTATAGCCCTTGCATTGTTAAACTGTTTCCTGCTCCCCAAGGGCAGGGCTGCAACCTTTCATCATCCCACACCCACAAGTCACAGATAGTTGAGATTATCTCTGAAGAGACAAAGAGCCTGCCACCCATAGCCCACATCACAAGCACATACAAATAAGCAGATCTTCTATTAAATACATTTAATGAAATGTTTATTGAAAACATATAAAATATTGGCAGAACAAGGAAGAAATATACTTGTCATTATTACTTAATGCTGTATGAGCTTAAATCATTCATTAGGACCAGATGTATGCTAGGTGATTAAAAAAAGAAGCAGAAATTGTGATCATATTATACAAGATGGAATTTAGCCTCCAAAACATTAAATAATATAAAGAACACCTAAGCAATATAAAGAGTATAATTCACAATGAAGATGACCAGCTGTAAACATCTATCTATGAAATAATATGTTGCAGCAATATTATTAGCATCAGCGTTAATAAAGCAGAAATTACGGAAGTAATGAGGAAAAATAGAAACATACTAATAACAGGGATTATAATCCAAACGGACAAAACAGCAAGAATATAGTGGTAGTAAATAACAGAAAGGTAGGTTTGATTGTTTGATTTAAAAGCTGCCTTAAAAATATAAAATATACCTACTTTTCAGGAACCTATAAAACATTGACAAAGATTGACTATATGTTAGACTACAAAGCAAATAAATTTTAAAAAAAGCAAAATCTCGGATTATGATGTATATAATTATGATTAATGCTTGTCTCAAAGGGGAAATATAAACTGAATGACAATATTTAAAAAACAAGGATATTAAAAGTGTTACATATAAAAACTTGTAGAATATATAGTTAAAGCAATGCTGAGAGGAAAAGCCAAAACTGAAAATGATTATATTGATAAAAAAGGAAGTAAGTAGAATGAAGGAAATAATAAAAGTAATAAAACTAAAAGTATAAATTGAAGAGCTAGGAAAAAAGACGGAATTAACTGTAAAAAATTGATTCTCTGAAAAAGTATCACTGATCTTATACAAAATAATAAACATTAAGGGAGTAGTAACTCAAACAGAATATTAAACGAATCATAAGCTACTTTACTCAACTGTACAAATAAATTTGAAAACCTGGATGAAATGGATAAAATTCTAGGAAAATATTTCTAAAACTGGAACAGAATAGAGAAAGAATCTAAACAGTTTGATTTTTCATAAAATTTTCAAGAAGGTCCCACAAAGAAAGCATTCTGAGGTAGTTTCATAGAGTAATTTATACATATTTAAATAGCATATACTTCCAACTCTATCTAAAAACTAAAAAGGTGGAATGCATCAAGTATTTTTATGTAGCACATATATCATTGATACCTAAACCTAATAAAAGATTATTGTTGACCAGTTGTAGGCCATGATCATTTATATACAAACAAAATTCTAAATAACTAGCAGCATATTAAAATAACAATATATTTTAATCATTAATCAACAATACCAGTTGGCTTTTTTCCCTAGAAATGCAAGGATAGTAACATAAAAGAAATAATACTAGATTAGAAACCTGTATTCATGTAATTTTTCATATTAATTGATATAGGAAGAAACATCTCTTCACCTCCATAAATTCTAAGAGGATGTTTAATAAAATTCTACAACTATTCTAAGTAAAGATCCTCAATAAAAAGGAATACTCAGTTTTTACATGATAAAATATATCTTTATCTAAAATATAATTATTGATGAAATGTCAGAGGCATTCCCACTAACATCCAAAATAAGATTCCTTATTGTCATTGTCAAAGTTGTAATTTAACATGAAACTGGAGGAGCTAATTAATAGATCTGGACAAGAGAAAAATATGAGAGAGAAAAAGCACTGTAAAGGAGGTAAAAAAACCACCATTTGCAAATGATATCAGTTTATACCTGGAATGCCCAGGGAACTATCTGAAAGATTACAAAAACAAAAGAGAATTCACTAAGGTATCAGAGTGGAAAATTTACCTATAAAGATTCATAGATTTCTTATACAAAAGTGTATACTATCTGTTGCTACATACCAAGTACTTCAAAGTTTACTAGCTTAAAATAACAGCCATTTGGGTCAGCTGGGCAGTTCTTCTGGATTTGATTGTGCTTCTGCATGCATTTGGGATCATCTGTAAGTCACCTGCAGTTGAGCTTGACTTATCTTAGAGAGACAGCTGAGCACTGGGTCTAGCTGTCTAGTAAGCTGGACCCAGCCTGCTCAGATATCAGAGGCAGATGTCCCATGAGAATATAGAGCATAAGATCTCTTGAGGCCTTCTCATAACTGGCATATTGCCAGTTCTACTGTGTTCTCTTTGCCAAAACAAGTCACAAGGCTAGCCCAAATTCAAGGAGAGGGGAAATCAACCACACCTCTTGATGGGAAGATCCAAAAGATCACATTACAAAGAGCCATGAATATGGGGAAGAATGAAGGATAATGAAAATTTTTCTAATCTATCACAACAGGAAACAACAATTATAATAAAGGAAAAAATTACAGTAACAAAGCTCATGATCTGTGGACCCATTTTATTAGAAACATAAAAATACACATATCAGTGAACACAGACATATATATATTAGGGGTGTTGGGAGAGTATGTATATTATAACCTTTTTATTAAGATAGAATTTACATATGATGAAACATACTATACAAATTTATAAGTTTTGATATATCTGTATATCTGTGCATTGATCACCCCACTGAAAATGAAGACATTTCTGTCTTGCCAGAAAGTATTTTTATGTTACCTTCCAGTAAATTACTAGTAGAATCACTGTTCTGATTTGTATCACTGCTAGGTTAATTTTCCTTCAAAAAATAGTATTTTCAAGCATCAGTCTTCTGCTGTAGTTTTTAATGCAATATAGTAATGCTTTAAACTGTAATTTTATAAAGGAAATTATCTTCAGAAAGTAAGTAAACAACAAGAGTAAAAAATTCTCTTTCAGTAATCCCTTGAACTACATGTGCTTTGAACATAATTTGGGATCCCTAAATATTGTAGAATATATGTTGACTTTAATCCCTGCAGTTGCCAGTATAAATCTTTGAATAATGATTAGTGAATATTTCATTTTTTTTCTAATTCAGTTCCCCATTTAAAAGTGGTGTGTCAATGGCAAGTCGGCTTTGTAAGGCTGCAATGTTAAGTCGATTTAACCTGCTTGCCAAAGAAGCTAAAAAAGAAGATTTACTTGAAGCTAGTACATATCATACAGCTAAGGTAAGTCCTTAAAGGAATGAAGTTAATCATACAAATATAAAACCAAAATGAAAGCCATAATGTGGTAATTTCATGATGATGATACGTAGCAAGTTTGTTGAATAGTTCCTGAATACAGCTATTACCATGTAAGGGTAAAATTTACTTTTTAAATGAATTTCAGAAATTGGGTGTGTAAATAAGTACTGCTTCTTAAAGTAATCATGTCAGTAGGGTATATATTTAATTTATGCTTACTATAGAATGTTAAGTATTTTGATAATACATTTATTTGAGATAGCCATATAAATTAATTTTCCTATATTGAAGTTTTGAAACACCTTACATTTCAGCATCTTATTTGGGTCTGATAAGTTGGTGATATAAATAGCCTTTTCTCTCTTCAAAAACATTTATTCCTTTCATTTGTATTTTAAATGTAATGACTGTTTAAGTAGACAATTCTGAAAAAATTTTAAAATACAGAGGAAAAATATTATTTGTAATGCTACCTACCATTCAAAAAATAACACTCTTAACCTTTTAATGTAAACATGTTATTTCAGTCTCTTGTCATGTATATGTGTACTTGTGTACATATTTTTAAAATATCCAGATCATACTGGATATTGTTCTTAATCTTCTCTTTTCACTCAGAATAATGATGATGTGAATCCAATTCCATGCTATCAAGTTATTAAATAGTAAATAAGAGTTTTCTATAACTTAATTTCAATAATGATATAGTATGGAAGTCTACTAATTTCACCAACACCCTGCTGCTCAAAGTGTATAATCCCAACCTATAAAGCAGTTATGTTAACTATGGGTTCATATGTTTACGTACACACATTTTTAAATATAAAATATTACATAGGTAATCCTGGTTTTGGCAGCATAAAGTGATTGCAAATCTTCTCTATAAGAGCAAATATAAAATTGGACATAATTGTCAGAAACAGATATTTCATACCTCTGGAAAGTGACCAAGGGCAGAAGACACATTGAAATACGTGCTGCCTTTTTTTTTTTTTACACTTCTTTTATTAAAGTTGTTTTTAATAGATCACAAAGAACATTACATTTAAAAAAAAAAACGTAAAAGACATGAGGTTCCCATATACCCCTCCCCACACCCCACCCCATCCCATCATTTTTGTAAATTGTATTTTTTTGAAGAGATATACATCACACAAAAAAATGTTACATTAAAAAATATGAGGTTCCTGTATGCCTCCCATCCTTTTTTTTTTTAAAGATTTATTTTTATTTATATCCCTCCCATCCCCCTATTGTCTGCTCTCTGTGTCTATTCCCCGTGTGTTCTTCTGTGTCTGCTTGTATTCTTATTAGGGAGCTCCAGGAACTGATCCTGGGACCTTCTGGAGTAGGAGAGAGGTGATTACTCTCTTGAGCCACCTCAACTACCTGAAATATGTGTCGTCCTGTAAAACTGCTAAAGCTTTTGATAAAAAACAATGGAGTCTCTGGTGGCCTTGCTGGGGATTGTTCCCATTTTCTCTCCCTTCCTACCTACTAATTTGAATGGCAAGAACTATAATTATACCAGAATGGCGCTGCTACCTAAAATGGTAGTTTTACTGCTAGAAGGGGTGACTTGATTTAGGGAAGGGAATAAAAATTTGTGGCTTTGTCATCAAAAAGTGCTGAACTTAGTAGGAAACATATGGGAAAACCAGCAACTTTCTTGGCCCAAGGTTTCAGTCCTGGTTAGGGCAAGCAGTGGGCTAACCAAAAGCACGTGAGAGGATTTTGGAAATGAGAGAGCTATGGAAGGACTAAGGTAAACTCACATATATATCTGAGTAACAGAAACTATGCCCTGGAGCAGGGGAGACCCAAGATTGCCCAGAAAGAGTGAAAGCCAGTGAATACTTGAGAAATGACTGCAATGTTTAAATATACTCCCAACCCACACACAAATTAATCAGCAGAGAGGGTAAGCTTTTTATGGGCTTGAGGTATTTGTGCATGGCCTTTGCTGAAATCATTGGCTTATCACTAAACTATGCAGATTCAGGGTAATCCACCAGGAAGCCAGACTTAAACATAAAAATAAGGAAAAAAAAAAAAAAAGCAAAACCAAGGAGACCTCAGCATATACACACCATGGGGAAGAGAGATTTCACAATGAAAGTTGAGGTAAACTAACTTAAAAAATCTTAGAAAAATAGAACAGAATCCAGGGTTGCTGCAATATTATATATAAAAGATACAGTTATCAACCAAAAATTATGGTATATGTAAAGAAACAGAAAAGTGTGACCCATACTCAGGAAAAATAACACTCAATAGAAACTGATTCCGAGTGGGTCCAGATGTTGAATGTAGCAAATATTTCAAGGCAGCTATTATAAATATGTTCAAAGAATTAAAAATAGGAATATAATGAATTAATACATAGGCAATTTCAATAGGGAAATAAAAACTAAAAAAATAACCCAATGGATATTCTAGGGTTAAAATATACAATAATAGAAATGAAAAGTTCACTAGATGGCTTATCAGCACATTTGAGATCGCAGAATTATCAATGAACTTGAAGAAAGATCAGTAGAAAATATTCAAAGAACAAAGAGAAAAGTGATTGAAGAAAAATGAACAGAGCTCCAGAGATCTGTGGGGCAATATAAGTCATCCCAAAATAACATGCAATGGGAGTCCTGGAAGAAGAGGAGAGAAAGGGGAGGGTAAATACTTTAATAAATGACTGAAAAATTCCTAAATTTGATAAAAAGCATTAAAAAGATGAAACATTTTTGTTTTTACAAAGTCATCCTTAAGAAAATGGAAGGTACAGAGAAAATATTTGCAAATCACGTATCTGATATGGACCTTTTATCCAAAATGTATAAAGAACTGTTACAAATCAACAATAAAAATGCAACTACCCAATTTAAAAATGGACAAAGAATTTAACTAAACCTTTCTCCAAAATGGTATACAAATGGCATATAAACATATGGAAAGATGCTCAGCATCAGTAGTCATTAGGGAAATGCAAGCCAAAACCACAATGAAATACCACTTCCCACCCAGTAGGATATGGATATAATAAAAAATACAAGTAGTAACAAGTATTGGCAAGGTGTAGTGAAATTGAAACCTTTATGCATTGGTCAAAGGAATGTAAAATTTTGCAGCCTTTTAGAAAAACATTAAGTTAAAAAAAAGTTGAACATGGAGTTTTCATATGACCCAGCAATTCCACTTACAGGTATGTACAGGAGAGAAATGAAAATATATGTCCATGCAAAAACTTTTACATGAATTGTCATAGCCAAAAAGTGGAAACAAACAAAATTTTCATCAGTTGACAAATGGATAAAACAAATGTGATGTGGTATATTGATGCAAAGGAATATTACTCAGCCTAATAAGAATGAAGTATTGATGTATGCTACAACATAGATAAACCATGAAAGCATTGTTAAGTGAAATACTCCAGACATAAAGGCCACATATGTGATTCCATTTATATGAAATGTGTAGTATAGACAAATCGATAGATTAATGGTTTCCAGGGCCTGGGAGGAGGAGGAAAGAGAAATGACTTCTAAAAGGTACAGGGTTCTTTTTGGGGTGATGAAAAAGTTATGGAATTAGAGATGGTTGCACTATGTTGTAAATTTGTTAAAAACCACTCAATTGTATACTTTAAAGGGATAAATTTTATGGCATGTGAATTATAATTCAATAACAGAAAACAATGGAATGACATGTTAAAAGTGCTAAAAGAAAAAAAAACTGGCAACCAAAAATTCTGTATCCTGCAAAATAATTTTTCAGAAGTAAAAGAAAGTAAAGGTGTTCCCTAATAAAAAAGGAAAAAAATTGTGATCAACAGAGCTTCCCTAAAAGGAATTTCAAAGGAATTATTGAGACTTGGAAGAAAGTATACCAGATGATAATAAATTCACAGGAAGGAATAAAGAACACAGAAAATAGTAAATTTTGGGTAAATATGAAAGACTGAGCTTGTCTATGTTTTTTTTTCTCTTATTTTCCTTAAAAAAAAGCCAAATTTGTTGAAAAACATTTTAACACTGTGCTGTTGACTTTGTATCATTTATAGATACCATATATATGACAATAATATAACAAAGGAGAGGGGACTAAATATATGAAGCAAAGCTGCTTTATTTTATGGGAATTAAGTCAGTGCTTTAGTTTGCTGAAGGCCACCAATGCAAAAATACCAGAAATGGGTTGGCTTTTATAATGGGAATTTATGAGGAATAATGTAGTTCTGAGACTGTGAAAATGTCCAGATCAAGGCATCGTCAGAGATTCTGTCTCACTGAAGGCTGGCTGCTGACAGATCCTGGACTCCTGTCACATGGCAAGGCAAAATGACAGCCAGTCTCTGCTTTCTTCTCCAGGCTTATATTCTTCCCGAGCTCAGCTGCGGGCATTCAGGCATATGGCGTGTCTCTTCCTGGGCCTCGTCTGTTCAGCTTTGGGCTGTTTCACTGATTCCAGCCTCTGATCTTTCAGCCTCTTGGGGTTTCTCTTAGAAGAAACTGTAGGCAATTTTTTCTTTCTGCAACTATAGGTGATCTCGGAGTCCTCTCTCACATGGCAGGGTAAAATGGCAGATCTCTTTCTGTGTCTCTGAATGTTTCTCCCATTAAAGACTCCAGCAGGAAGGCTGGACACCCACCTGGGACCATGACTCAGTGAAGTTCTCCAATCAAAGGTCCTCAACTGAATTCAGTCCAAGCAAAGGGTCCCACAACCCAGGAATGGATTAGTTCCAAGAACATAATCTTTTCTGGGACTTTCAGTAACTTCAACCTCTCACAGTCAAAAAGAATCTGAAATAGAACAACATAAACTCAAGATGAATATTGTAGTCCCCAAAGTAACCAAAGAACCAAAGTAACAAAGAACTGAAAAGCTGACTAAAATACCAGTAGAGTATTTTTCAAACTAGAAAGCAGTAGGGAAATTTTAAGAAGATAGGAGACATGGAAAATAGCAAAATGTCAGACATATATTCAACCATATCATTAATTAATATACTTAATATACTGAATCATTAAATGACTAAACTCAACACTCCAGTCAAAAGACAGAGATTGTCAACTGGGTAGAAAAGCAAGATCCTACTGTATATTGTCTGCAAAAACACTGATGAATTGAAAATAAAAGGATGAAAATAGATAGGCCATGTAAACAGTAACCATAAGAGAGCTGGAGTGTTTATTTTAATATTAAGTAAATATTCAGATGCAAAATATATTAGCAAAAAAAGAGGGATATTATATAATGGCACAAAGGTCAATATGTTATGAAAATATAATTGTATTTATATTTGTAAAAATATGCATACATGCACACATATATATAAATGCCTGTAACAACAGAGCCCTACAATACAGAAGACAATCCCATTTTAGTTGGAGATTTTAATATTCCTGTCTGTAAGTGATAGCAAAACTAGGCAAAAAATTAGTAAGAACATAGAAGACTTGAGCAACATTATCAACCAACTAAATCTAACACTCCCCACAACAGAAGAATGCAAATTCTTTTCAAGTCCACATAAAACATTCTCTAGTATAGATGATCTACTAGACTGTTAAAACAAGTCCCAATATGTGTAAAAGGATTAACCTATATGAAGCCTATTTTAAGCTCTATATAATGAAATAGAAATCAACAACAGAATGAAATCTGGGAAATTGCCCTATATTTGGAAATTGAACAACATACCTCTTATAACCAGTGGTTCAAGGAAGAGACTATATGGGAAATTAAGAAATAGCTTGGGCTGAATGAAATGAAAAAACAACCTATTACGAATTGTGGAATGGTAATAAATGCTTCGAGAAGAAATTATAGCTTAAAAGTTGTATTTTAGATAGGGAGTCTTAAAATCAATTTTGGAAATTAGATGTGGAAAAACTGAGATAAGTTCTCAAGAAGGTAGTGCTTCTATCTCAAGAAGCTAAAGAAAAGAATAAATCAGATTAAAATAAATAGAAGGAAGGAAAAAATATAGATCAGGCTGCAAATCATTGAAATAGCAAACAAAAATCAGTAGAGAAAATAAAATCAGAAGTTGGCTCACTAAAAAAATGGACATTGATAATACTTTAGCTATTCTAAACAAGATAAAATGAGAGATGACACAAGTTGCCAAAATCTGGAATGAAAGGGGTCATCACTATAGACTATAAGAAACAATTATAAGGTAACATTAGCAAACTTTTACTAACAAAACAATTTAGGTGAAATGAACAAATTCCTAGAAAAACATAAATTTACAAAAACTGAAGAAGAAATAGAATATATGAATAGACATAAATTAAGTAAAGAAATGAATTAGCAATTAACGTTCTTTTCAAAATGAAAAACCCAAGTGCAGCTGACATCACTGGTGATTTCTATCAAATAAGGGGAAAAAACGACAAATCCCACAGAAATTCTTTCAGAAAGCAGAAGAGTAGAAAACACATCCCAACTCATTTTATGATGGAATTAATACCAGGATACCAAAACTAGGCAAAAACATCACAAGGAATGAAAGCTACAAGCCAGTATCTCTCATGAACATAGTTGTACAAATCTTAACAAAATTTTGACAAATCAAATCAAGCAATATATAAAGAAGAATTATATACCATGACGGAGGATTTTTATCATAGGAATGCAGGTTAATTTAACATCAGAAAATCATTTAACGTAATGTACTGTATGAGTAGAATAAAGTGCATAATCATTTGAAAAGAGGTATAGAAAGCGTTTGACAAAATCCAATATTCATTCATACAATAATTCTTAACAAATAAAGAATAAAAATGAATTTCCTCATCCTGATAAAGGACATTGATGAGAAACTTACCGATGGTACCATACTTGATGAAAGATTAAATGCTTCCCCTTTTGTATTACACAGAAGACAAGAATGACTGCTTTCACCACTTATATTCCATATTAATCTGGAGATCCAGGCCAGTGTTGTAAAGCAAGAAAAAGAAGAGTGAGAATGATATGGAGATAAATATTTCCCCATAATACTAGTGTGTTACCATAATCTAATGAAAATTTTAATTTTTCTTCCTTACTACTGACTCCATCCTTCCTCCTCCTCTCTGCTTCTTCCCTCTTTCCTTCCCTCCCTTCTTCCTTCCTTCCTTCCCTCCCTCACTATTTCTATTCATTATTAATCTGGAGATCCTGGCCAGTGTAGTAAGACAAGAAAAAGAGGAGTGAGAATGATTTGGAGATAACTATTTCCCCATAGTACTTGTACCTTATGATAATCTAATGAAAACTCTAATTTTCCCTCCTTACTACTGAGTTCATCTTTCCCTCCTCCCTCCCTGCCTGCCACCCATCCACCAAAAACTCACATCCACATACAAACTTGTACGTGAATATTTATGGCAGCATTATTCATGATAGCCAAAAACTGGAAACAATTCAAATGTCTTATCAGCTGGTGAATGCATTAAAAAATGGTATAGCCAAAGGATGAAATACTAATCAGAAAAAAAAAGAAGCAAACTACTGATATTTGAAACATGAATGAATCTGAAAGCATGCTAATTAAAAGATGTCAGATATCAAAAAGTATATGTTGTATTAATCCATTTATATGAAATTTCTAGAAAAAGCAAAACATTGGAGACAGATAGTAAATAAGTGGTTGCTTGTGACTAATGCTGGGAACACAGATTGACTGTAGATGGGCACTGTGGATCTTTGGGAGGTTGATGGAAGTGTTTTAAAACTGAACTGTGGTGATATTTGCATACCTGTATGAATTTACTAAAAATTACCAAACTGAAACTCCTAGGTTGAGTGCCTGCTTCCCATGTATAAGGTCCTGGATTCAATTCCTGGTGTGTCCTAAAAACAAATCGAAACATATAAATGAAAAAAAAAACACATCACATTGAGGAGCAGATGTAGCTCAGTGGTTGAGCGCCTATTTCCCATGTACCTAAAGTTGGAGACCTAACCACACTCCTGGAGGAGCTGGAAAAACAATAGCACATTAATCACAAACCAAGCTGAAGGAAAGAAGCAAAAATAAGAGCAGAAATAAATGAAATTTAGAACAAAAAATCAGTAGAGAGAATCAACAAAACCAAAGTTGATTCTTTGAGAGGATCCACAAAAAAAGACAAACTAGACTGACACAGAAAAAAAGAAGATGCAAATAAATTCAGAAATGACAGAAGGGGACAGTACTACTGACCCTAAAGAAATAAAAGAAAGCAGAAGGTGACGCTATGAACAACTGTATGCCAACAAACTATGCAATGTAGACGAAATGGACAAATTCCTAGAAACAGCCTACCCTGACCCTAGAAGAAATAGAAGACTGTGGCAAACTATTAAAATGAGATGGAAACAGTCATCAAAAACCTCCCAAGTTGAAAAGCCCAGGACCAGATAACTTCACAAATGAGTTCTATCCATCATTCAAAGAAGACCTAATACTAGTCTTGCTCAAAATCTTTGAAAAAATTGAATAGGAAGGAATGCTACCAAAATCAACCTGAACCCACCGTCACCCTAATACCAAAGGCAGATAAAGATAATAAAAAAGAAAAAGACCAATTTCTGTAATGAATATAGATGCAGAAATGCTTAACAAAATACATGCTAACTGATCCAAAAGCACATTAAAGGAAATATATGCCATGATCAAGTGGGTTTCATCCCAGGTATGCAAGGGTGGTTCAACAGAAGAAAATCAAATAGTGTAGTACACCACATTAATAAATTATGCAAGAAAATCACAGGATCATCTCAGTTGGTAGAAAAAAGGCATTTTGTAAAATACAACATTCTTTCTTGATAAAAACACTTAGAAAGATAGGCATAGATGGAAACATTTTCAATGTGGTAAAGTGCATATATGAAGAACCTACAGCTAACATTGTACTCAAAGGTGAAAGACCGAAAGCTTTCCTGCTAAGATCAGGAATGAGAGAAGGATATCCCCTGTCAGTGCTGTTATTCAATATTGTGCTAGAAGTTCTAGCTAGAGTAATGGTGGGGGATCGGGAGGAGGAAGGAAAGGAAATAAATAAAAGCACCCAGCTAAGAAAAGGAGAAGTAAACTTTTTTTATTCACTGATGATATGATCCTATACCTAGAAAGTCCCAAAAAATCGATAACAAAGTTACTAGTAATAGACAAGTTCAGCATTATGGTGGGATTCAGGATTAATATGCAGAAAATCAGTAGTGTTTCTATACACTACCAATGAGCAATCTGAGGAGGAAGTCAGAAAATAATTCCATTTTCAATAGCAACTAAAAGAATGAAATATTTAGGAGCAAACCTAACCAAGATTATAAAGGACACATATTGAGAAAACTACAAAACATTGCTAAAAGAAACCAAAGAAGACCTAAATAAATGAAAGACATTCCATGTTCATGGATTGGAAGACTACGTATCTTTATAAGATGTCAGTCCTACCTAAACTGATTTACAGAATCAGTGAAATCCCATCAGCCTTTTTTTGCAGAAATGCAAAAGCCAATTATCAAATTTATTTGGAAGGGTAAGTAAAGGGTCCAAATTGCCAAAAATGCCTTTAAAAAGAAGAGTAAAGTTAGAGGATTCTCATTTCCTGACTTTAAAGCATACTACTTATGGGATGCATATTTGGCTCAACGGATGGAGTGTTCACCTACCATATGGGAGATTCAGGGTTCAAACCCAGGGCCTCCTGACTCCAGTGGTGAGCTGGCCCATGCGCAAATTGCTGATGTGCACAAGGAGTGCCGTGCCATGCGGGGGTGTCCCCCATGTAGGGGAGCCCCACGCACAAGGAGTGCGCCCCATAAGGAGAGTCGCTCTGCGCAAAAAAGGTGCGGCCTGCCACGGAGTGGCGCTGCAAACACAGAGAGCTGATGCAGCAGAATGATGTAACAAGAAGAGACACAGATTCCCAGTGCCACTGATAAGAATCCAAGTGGACACAGAAGAACACACACAGCGAATGGACACAGAGAGCAGACAACTGGAGGGGGGGGGGGGGCAGGGAGGAAAGGGAGAGAAATAAATAAAAATAAAATTTCTTTAAAAAAATAAAGCATATTACTTAGCTACAGTGGGAAAAAACAGCATGGTTCTAGCATAAAGATAAAATGTATTGACCAATGGAACAAAATCAAGAATTCAGAAATAGACCCTCACAATTACAGTTTAGTAATTTTTGACAAGGCTGTCAAGTCCACCTATTTGGGTCAGAACAATCTTTTCAGCAAATGATCCTGGGAGAATTGGATATCCATATCCAAAAGAAAGAAAGAGGACCTCTTTCTCACACCTTAGATAAAAATAAATGCAAAATAGATCAAGGACCTAAATATAAATGCTACAACCATAAAACTCATAGATGAAAAGGTGGGAAACATCTTCAATGTGTTGTAGCAGGCAGTAGTTTCTTAAACTTTACATCCAAAGCATGAGCAATGAATGAAAAAAATAGATAAATGGGACCGCCTCAAAATTAAACACTTCTACACTTCAAATGACTTTGTTAAGAAAGTGAAAAGGCACCCTGCCCAGTAGGAGAAAATTTTTGGAAACCCATATCTGATAAGGGTTTGATCTCCATGTTATATAAAGAGATAGCACAACTCGACAATAAAAAAACATGCAAACCAATTTAAAATGAGCAAAAGACTTGAAAAAAACATTTTTCCAAAGAGGAAATAAAATAGGTTAAAAAGGACATGAAAAGATGTTCAACACCACTAGCTATTAGGGAAATGGAGCTCAAAACTACAATTAGATATCATTTCACACCTTATAGACTGGTCATTATTTTAAAAAAACACATAACTACGAGTGCTGGAGAGAATGTTGAGAAATAGGAACACTCCTTCACTGTTAGTGGGAATGTAGAATGGTGCAACCTCTGTGGGAGACAGTTTGGTGGTTCCCCAGGAACCTAAATAAAGAACTGCCCTATGATCCAGGAACCCTGTTACTAGGAATACATTCAGAAGGACTAAAAGCGACATGAACTGACATTTGCACACTGATGTTCATAGCAACATTATTCACATTAACTAAAAGATGGAAATGAAGTGTTAATCAACCAACGATTAGATAAATAAAATGTGGTATATACATACAATGGAATACTACACAGCTGTAAGAAGAAATGAAATCTGGTTGCACATGACAAAATGGATGAATCTTGAGGGCATTATGTTGAGTGAAATAAGCCAGACAAAAAAAGGACAACTATTATATGGTTTCGCTAATATGAACGTAATTCCTTGAGGGAACTCATGGAGGTAAACTCTAAAGTATAGGTTACTAGGAGATAGAATGTGGGTGTAAAGAGGAGGTGATGGTTAATGTATGTAGAATTTTTAGTAAGGCATATTGTAAAAATGTGGAAATGAATAGAGTTGAAGGTAACACATTACAGTGAGTATGAGTAACATTTCTGTTTTATAAATTGTGGCTAAAAGGGGTAGTCTAGGGATGTAAACGTCAATTGAAAGGAAGCTAGGGGAGAATCTATGGTCTATATAACAGTGATTTTGGTGGTGGATAAAGATTGGCATTAATAGTATGAATATAAGAATGTTCTTATTTTACAAAGTGTTAAGAAAATGGTGATACACAGGAAATTTACAACTAACGTAACTTATGGATGATAGTTTACAATAATGTAATATTTTTGCAGCAATGGCTAAGAAGAAATTTTATCAATTTTAAAGGACAGCAATGGGGGGGAGGAATATATGGGTGTAAGGGATTTTTCCTTTTGGAGTAATGCTCTAAAATTGAATGAGGTGATGACAGCACAATTCTGATGAAAATGAGAACCACTGATTGTAAACATTGAATGTATTGTATGTACAAGTCTTGAAACTGTACAACACAATGAATTGAATTCTGTGGAAGAAGATGGACTGTGGTTAACAGAACAAATATGAAAATGTTTTCTTGTGAACTTATTCAGGGTATTAATTGAGTGGGTTGGAGAAAGTACACTAAATGTAAAATATGGCCTATAGTCTGTAGCAATATTTGGACGATGCTCTTTCATAGTTTGTAGAAAATGTTTCACAAAAGTGCAAGGTATTTATTGGTTGTGGAGAGATGTAGGGAGCCCTATATAATGATATGCATATTTGTTTTATAAGTTCACAACTTTTACTATACACTTACTGTTTATATATGTTCATGTATGAGTGATATACTTCAGTAAAAATGTTGAATGGAAAGAAGTCATCATACTGAACACTTTCACAGTGTTCATAATAGTAATTGTTTTTTTAAAGTTCATCTATATGTTTGCTTATAAAAGAATGGAATAAAGTACACCAAAATATTAATGGTGGTTACCTACAGTTTGGGATTTATAGGTAACTTTTATTTCCTTCTTTATATTTTCTCCATTTTTCACATTTTCTGCTATGTGTATGATTAATGTTTTAATTTATTATCTGATAAGAAATAAGAAAAATTGCCTTTAGAAATACAGGGAAGGGAATTTTAAACCTTTAAAAATAATTTTCAGAAAAAATGGGAATTCAAAAGGATTTCCAAGTATTTAAAAAAATAAAACAAAACAAAAAAAAGATTAGAGCTACTTAATTTTCAAAAGTTGAATTCTCCCTATTTTCTATAATTCACTTTTTCTTCTCCCTTTAGAGTATGTCTGGAGCCTACCAAGAAGCTAAAATATTGTTGAAATCCTACTTACAGCAACATGGCTACGGCTCCTGGATTGTGAAATCTCCTTGTATAGAGCAGTTTAGTATGTGAATTAGCAATCCATTATCTTATTAAAAATCTTGTATTTTGGTGTGTTTTGACTAGTAAAAATATTTTTAAAATATTGGTCCTTTTCAATTTTCAAAATCAGGGTCTTGCAACAGCAATGTCTAGAAATTGCTGAAAATTTGTAAATGTTCATGTTAAACCATTATTATATATCATGCACTGGGGTTCTACTTGATATTTTGCTTGAGGAAAAGCAAATTTCTAAGTTTATGCTTCTAAACTGCAATTTATAAAATTATTCAAAAGCCACTAAACTATTTGGGTCTATATTTAAGCCCTCTTTAGCTCTTAAATTTCTCTTATCTGAGACAAGCATTAAGGGATGGGAGAATATGGTAGACTGAAGTGGGAAAAAGAATGCATTCCAGTTACATTTAATAAAGCAGAGATTAGCAGGAACATGTTACATGTGTTTGAGTTTATAGTAAGATAGATGAAAAAATTGAAAGTTGAGTCGAGTCTAGCAGATATTCTCAATAGGGTAGGAAGAAGGGAGTCCTTGAAGGATTTTGTGTAGGGAAGTGTCACAATTCCACAACTTTTTATTTGTTCACTTATTATTAAGAAACTTTTTAAGCATGTGCAAAGGTAGAATAGTACTGAACCCCATATACCCAACACCCAGCTTTAACAACTAACAAAACATGACCAATATTATTTCATTTATTTCTCCTTTAAACTAGATTATGTTAAAGCAAATAAGACATCGTATTTCTTTTGAAAATACTTTGAAAAATACTTAGAAAAGATAAGGACACCTTTGATAAACACACAGATACATATATGTATGTTTATAACTATGAATCTGTTATCACACCTTACATATTAATAGTAATTCTCCCATTAGTTCATAAATGTATAGTTTGTTAGAATCAGGATCAAAATTAGGTCCATATATTGAAATTTGTTGGTATATTCACTAAATGTCTTTTAATCTATAGATTCCCTCTCCATTTTTTTCTTGTAATTTAATTGTTGAAAAACTGGAGTCTGCCTGTAGAATTTCCCATAATCTGGATTTTGCTGCTTCCATTTCCTTGATATCATTTAATTTTTCCCTCTTTTCTTTGTCTTCTGAAATTAATAGGTAAATTAAGGGCTTGATCAGATTCAGGTTCAGTTTCTTAGCAAGAATACTTCGTAGTTCACGTGGTATTCAGAAGACGTATTAATTGGGATGTCTTTCTTTTTGTTATGTTTACAGCCGTAGATGATCACATCCTAAATCCATTATTTCATTAAGGATTGCAGGTGATATCATATGCTCTCATTAGTTAGACTGCTTCTGTTAAAGAGACTCCTTCATAAATTATTTGGTTACCTGGGGTGTAGTTGGTGCAGGAAAGTCTGCATTTTTTCCCTTAATTTACTTTTTAAAATAATTAGTTGATTTCTCATCATACTTCAGAATTGACCAATGAGGATTTTTTTATCATTATTAATTCACAGATTTAAACATATTTGTGATTCAGTGTAATTAATATGCATATTAATGCTCAAATTGTTCTATCTTTGGTCAGCAAGAGTCTTTTTTAAAAACATCTTTCAGTATTTTTCTTTTAGGAAGTTGATGTTTTTATGTTAGTTTTAGTAGTGTCACTTTGTATAGTTTATTTTCTATTTATTGATAATAGACATACAAGTTATTAATGTTTTCCTGACATCCAGTGACTTTTCTAAATTAATTCTAATAGTTTATCTGTAAAGCCTTTTGGATTTTCTTCATATACAATCATGTTATATTATAATGATGGTTATATTTCTTCTGTTCCAGTCTTTCCCTTCTAATTTTTTCGTCTTGATTTTTTGCAGTGTCTGTGACTTGTGAATAAAAGTAGTTACTTGCAGTTTATAGGTGTGAATAAAAGAAGTCAGTTGGTGTGCTTGCCTTAAATGGGAACATTGTTAGGTCGGTATTTATGTCTTTTGAATATGACTCCAGTAGTCTTTGATAGTTTGCTTTCTGTTTTGGCAATTTGTTCCTGCCTCATTTTGTACATTTGTTGCCTAAGACTCAAAATCAGTCATTTCTCTAAGTATCCCTAGTTCCTTTGAGTGGAAATGGTGTTTAGAAACTATAATCGGGATGCTAGGGGTATCTATTGATGTTGGATTAGTCATTTTTTTCTAGGTCTTTTCAGAGAACAAAGCTAGGAAATACTTATTTTATATTTAATTTTTATTCTTTTATTTCAAATTCAGATCTGCAGGGATTTTAGTTAACCTTGTCAATCTTAAAATAATTTCTCACCAAAATCCTGATTCCTATTAATAGCAACATAATTCCTATTTTATTTTTCCCCACAACATATATAAAACATTCCCAGAATAATGATATCAAACACCATCATTAACAATATATGACTGCTGAAAATAATTTAAAATTATTTTGTCCTTAGAATATATCTCATCAGATATGTACAATCAGATTAATGTATTTTAAAGTAAGCTAAAATAACTTCTCCATGTAATTAGGCCTCCAACTCAAGACACAGTTTGCATCATTTATTTAATTAGACTTTTGATATTAAAAAACTGAATTTTGTTTTGTTTTGTATAATGTGAGATGATTCCAAAGTCTGTAGTACATTATGTATCCAGGAAAGTCTAGCTTTTATCTGTATTCCTTCTTTTCCGAGAGTATGTGCATGTTCTTTCTTGTATGTTCTCTACACACACACACACACACAATTAATAGGTTTTTGTTTATCCTACCACTGTTTTTAAGTGGAAATGTATGCATACATATGTACAAACATACATATATATGCATCTACTGTATTTTATGAGTAGTAGCATACTTTATATACTTTTCAACACCTTGCTTTTTTTCACTTAACAGTATATCCTGTCATTCTATAACATTATACAAAGATATTCTTATTCTATTTTACAACACTCTATTTTATGGATTTACCATAGTTTACCCAACCAGTCGCCTATTGATGGACATTTGGGCTGTTCATTCTTTTTTCTATCATAAATAATGCCTTGTTTTAAGTTGATTATAGGACAAGAGACAAAAAGTCTGAAGGCTATGACAATAGCTTGACTAATAGATAATTATGACCCAAACCAGGGCTGTGACAGTGAGATTATAAAGACGAAGATAAATTCAAGCAATGGTTAGGGATAGGACCTGAAAATCAAATACGAGGACAAAGGAAATGGACAAGTCAGAGATAACTCCATTGTTTGAGATGGGTGACTGGCCATTAATAGAAGTAGGGAAGTCAAGAATGTGATCTGATTTGGCTGAAGATTTGAAATTATGACTGACATTTTAAAGGTAATAGATTGTGAAGTGGAGATATTCAGCTGCTAAAATATGGTGATAGTCACCTTCAGAATGTTTTGGAGTGAGTTGAAGGTTTGACAATCATTTGCAAAGAGGTAATTATTCAAGTTTTGAGAAAAGATGTTTTGTTTTTTCAAGGAGCACAAAAGAAGATAAGGCTAGTACCTTAAGGAACTCTTGTATTTTGGATTTGAAAAACAAGAAGAAATATATAGAGTTGTCACACAGGTTGATGGCGAGTGAGGATAGCAGGAAAAAAATGTCAGGAAAAATAGAATAAACATCCTTAAATACTGGGAAGGGTCAAGGAGGATGGATGAGCACTACAAAAGTTTTGTATTTGATAACTGTGGTCCACTGGCGACCCTGAAGATGTGGTTCCCAAATTCAGTTGCTCAGGAAAGGTACCACTCCAAATTTGCATCTTAAGTTATTACAGGTTATTCTGCTGCAGGTGGCACTTTGACCACCCTTTGAAAACACCACCTTAAAAAATTAATAAAGTGGTGGTGGCAGAATAAGATTGGACACACTTAAGGAATGAATGTGAGATGAAGATCTGGAGGCAATTGGTTGTACTCTATTCTTCTAGCAGCTTGGAAGTAAAAATAATTGTAATTGGGTTTTTTTTGTTTGTTTGTTTTGGTTATATTTGTTTATGAGATTGAGGAGATTTCATGAGTATGTATGAATTTGTAGTGAAACACCCTAACATGATTTTATGGCTTGTTTTGGGGGATAATGGATATTAACTAAGTCAGAGATTTAGTCCAGGTAGAATTAGCATCAGCTGTGGTTAGGGAATTTAGGGTATTGTGAATACATTACTGAAAAGCCAAAATGGGGAATATAAACTGAGTAGAGAGAAACTAAGTACAAATAAAGCAATTTCACTGGTGATGGGGCAGTTATGAAAACAGGAGATTTTATTTAAGACATTTTCAAAGTTTGAGTTCTTAGAGATTCATCCCGGGCTTTATTTTGTCATGTTACCCTTTCCTCCTCCCTACCCTTCTTTAATTCAGTTATTAGCATAACAGTGCAATAGTTGAAAAATAGCCATGGGTGATGATTTATGAATGAAGAATTAAGTCCCTTCTGCCTTTGAAGTGTTTGTATGGGGCATGGAACAGCTGCAGCCCTAGGCAGTCAACACTGACCTCAGGCAGCCTATTCCATTTACAGTGGATGTGCAGTGATGTCATTTTCTTAACTTGCCATGGCATGAAAAAGATTAAAAAGTACTCCTATAAGCTTTTTAATTAAAAAATGTAGTGTTCTTGATCACTTAAAGAAGTGCTTCAAGGAAATAGAACAGACACTATATCTGTTATAGAAACTTAGAAACTTAAGAGCTTGGGAGATATTTTTTAGATACATATTTACTTTGCACCTGAATCATATGGGTGCAGTGACGTGACTGATCATTATTTTAAGGAAGCCATAGATGAAACTTGTGAAAGGTAATATTCACTTGAAATATATACAAGTATTTTGAAAACAATGCTGGGTACTGGATCAACATTGTCAAGCTTTTTGTCAGTAGTTGATGAAGAAACTATGACTTTCAAATGCAAGTTTATTTTCTTTGAGAATGAGCTAAAGTTGTTGATGATTCTAGATAAAGAATTGTCCTTTGATGTGAGAAAGGAGAAAGAATATTGTTAGATAAACAGGAAGTATGTGAATTTCCTCTTTAGAAACGCTTTGATTCTGATACCATTCTATAAATTAACTTAAAATACAAATACAACTTACTACACTCTCACTTTTGTGGTTTAAAGGTTTCAAAAATACTTAATTTTGTTTATTTTAATAGCTGTAGAAGTACCAAAATAGTCCCCTGATCCCAAAACGTTATTTGTTCTTGGAAATAACATACATGTTTTTATTGTTAAAATATGCTAAATCTGAATTACCTTTCCTTATAGTTTATAAAGTCTGGGTTATTTTCTGTTTTCATAGAAACTATAATTTTTATTTGTTAGATGGGAGAGTTGAAAAGGTGTGCAACTCCTAGAAGGTTGGTGTTACTATTTAAAATGTTTTAAATGATTAATTTCCTGGGAGTTATTTGAATTGTTCTGCATGTAGTATTTTATTATCCTTGTCTGTTAGAGTTTTGCTTTATACTTTATGCTACAAAGGCAATTCACTATTGTAGAAACATTTTAATATATACTTAGGACAGATAGCTTTCTAAGATTTTTAAACTATATCTCTGAATATGTTCTCAAAAATTTAATATTTTGAGTGTTTTTTCTGTCAACTCTTTCTGAATTATTTCATTAACAGAAAAATATTTAAAAGTACACTTTGATATCACTTTCAAATATTTTAGCCTGTAGACAAGTGTACCAGAATTTGATAGCTGAAAAATAATTTTTGAAATTATTTTATATGTTATTTACCATAGGATATTCCACAATGAACCTGTTATTTGGAGTCTACCACAATCAGTTTTCCAATTTACTTACTGCATCTCATTTTTCATAGACTTTTTTTTCTTTTTTTTTTTTTTTTTTTGAACCTGGGACCTTTTAGTTGGGAAGCTGGCACTTAACCACTGGGCCACATCTGCTCCCCTCCATTTCTTAAAAAATACTCAGGGAGTGGATGTGGCTCAACAATTGAGTGCCTGCTTCCCCTATGGGAGGTCCTGGTTTGGTTCCCAGTGTCTCCTAAAAATAAACAAACCAAAAATCCCATAAGCAACAAGCAAACATATAAAACAAAACAATTCAGGGAACTGATGTGGCTCAGTTGTTGAGTGTCAGCTTTCCACACGCAAGGTGGCAAGTTCAATCCTTGGCCCTGGTACCTCCAAAAAAACCAAAAACACTCTGTTGTTTAGCCTGTTTGGATAATTGTATGTTTCTTGTTTTTATATGGTGTTTTCCCTTTGCTTTGTCTTTTCTTATGCTTTTCCCTCAGTTTATCAAGACCTCACAGCTCATCCTTTACCTATCTAAAGTCTTCTCATCTTTCTTGGGACAGCTCAAAAATAACTTGTCCATCGTACTTTCTCTGAAACCTCCTAGTCTTAAATAGTGCCTCTATTTCTGAATTCTCATATAATATATTCCTCTGTTAATAGTTATTTTTACTTCTTATCACTTCTACTTAATTGTAAATTTATTCACATTTATTTATTGCCACCTGGGCAATAATTTTCCTATAAGTATATAATAAATATTTGCTCATTGAAGACTTTTCTAAAATTTAAATTCCCCCTAAGGATGAAAGGTATAGGTATCTCTCATGTCTAAAGAGAGCTAAATTTACTGCTGCAGAAATTTAGAGCATTTTTGGATCTCTCAAATATATGTTCTTATAAATAATTTGTCTTGTTTGATCATTTACTACTAAAATTTTAATGATTACACTTGCTGGGTTGATATGCTTTTACTAAGATATCTTGCATTTTCAAAAACCAAGAATTTCCTCGTGTGCTAAGAAGCTATGTGACATCAAATTTGATGTGTTTTTGTAAGTAAAGCAATTGTTTTTATATCAGAATTTTTTAAAAATTTACTTTGAAATAATTTTAGACTCATACTTTGCAAAACCAGGACAGAGGCCCTATGCTGCCATCATCCAGCTTCATTCAGTGGTACAGTTACATAATTATAGTATGTTATCAAAACCAGGAAATGGACACTTGCACGATACCATTAACTAGACCACAAACCTTGCTCAGATTTCACCAGTTTTAGCATGCACTCATTTTTTGCTTGTGTATACTTTCATGAAATATTTTTACATGTGAAGATTCACATAACTACCACAACAATCAAGATAAAGAATTGTGTAATCACCACAAAGGAACTCTTTCATGCTGCCTCTTTGTATTTGTACCCTCGCTCCCCAAACTTCTGGCAACCATTGATCTATTCTTTAAATATAATTTTGTAATTTCAAGAATATTATATCAATTAAATCATTCAGCATAATATTTAAAATTAGTTTTTTCAAAATGATCTTGAGATCAGTCCAAATTATTGTATGTATCACTAGTTCCTTTGAATTGCTAAAGTATTCCTTTATATGGATTACCACAGTTTGTGTATCCCTTCACTTATTTGGGTTGTTTTCAGTTTGGGGCTATTATAAATAAAGCAGCAGTGAACATTCATGCATTTTCTAGGATATATATGCCCAGAAGTGTGATTTCTGGGTAACATGGCAAGTATATGTTTAACTTTTTAAGAAATTGCTAATCTTTCCTAGAGTGGCATGCAACATTTTACATTCTTACCAACAATGAATGAGACATCCGGTTGCTCTGCCTTTTCACCAGCATTTGGTACTGTCAGTATTTTTAATTTTGGCCATTCTAGTAAGTGTGTAGTATCTATCCAAATTTAATTTACATTTTCCTAATAGCTAATGAGACTGAATATTTCTTCAGGTGATTATTTGCTGTCTGGATATCTTTTTTAGTCAACTGTATGTCCAACCAAGGCTTTTCCACATTTTCTAACTGGACTGTTTGCTTTTTAACTCCTGAGTTTAGAGAGTTGTTTATATATTCTGGATGTGAGTCCTTTGTTGGGATATGTGATTTGCAAGTATTTTCTCCTATTCTGTTGCTTGTTTTTTCACTCTTTTAACAGGGTATTTCATGGAACAAAAGGTTTTAATTTTGATAAAGCCCAATTAATCTACTTTTTAAAAAAATTAGCTTGTGCTTTTGTGTCATGTCATGTCATGTGTCATGTCAAAGACATGTTCCTAATCCTAGGTTATGAAGATTTTTTCTCCTGTATTACCTCCTACTAGTTTTATATTTTTACATTCTACATGAAAATCTATGATCTATTTTGAGTTAATTTTTATGTAAGGTGTGAGGTATAGACCAAGGTTAATTTTTTTTTCCCTATCAGTGTCCAATTATTCCAGTACCATTTGTTGAAAAGGCTATTTCCTCCATTGAATTAATGTTGTACCTTTACAAAAATCAAAATGTAACTTGGTTATATTTATATGGATCTATTTCCAGGTTTGCTATTATATTCCATTGATATGGGTGTTTATCTGTCAGCTAGTACTATAATATCTTAATTACTGTAGCAATAAAATCAGGTAGTGTGAATCCTCCATTATATTTTTCCTGAGTTGTCTTAGCTATTCTAGTTCATTTGCTTTTCCACGTAATTTAAAAATAAGTTTGTCTTTCTATGAAAAATCTTGGAATTTTGGTAGGAATTGTGTTGAAATTATAGATCAGTTTGGGGACAGTTGGCATTTTTATTATGTTGACTTTTCCAATTTATGACCACAATATGTCTCCCTTTATTTAGATCTTCTTTGATTTCTTTCATCAGGGTTTTGTAGTTGTCAACAGTATTAGTCAGCCAAAGGGGTGCTGATTCAAAGTACCAGAACTCTTTTGGCTTTTATAAAGGGTATTTATTTGGGATAGAAACTTAAACAGTTAAAAGGCTCTAAGAGGAAGTGCACTTGGCCCAGTGGTTAGGGCGTCCGTTACCACATGGGAGGTCTGTGGTTCAAACCCCGGGCCTCCTTGACCCGTGCGGAGCTGGCCCACATGCAGTGCTGATGCGTACAAGGAGTGCCCTGCCACACAGGGATGTCCTCCCCATAGGGGAGCCCCATGCGCAAAGAGTGCTCCCCCTAAGGAGAGCTGCCCAGCATGAAAGTGCAGCCTGCACAAGAATTTGGCACTACACACACGGAGAGCTAATGCAGCAAGATGATGCAACAAGAAGAGACACAGATTTCTGTGCCGCTGACAACAACAGAAGTGGACAAAGAAGAACATACAGCAAATAGACACAGAGAACAGACAACTGGGGTAGGGGGGGAGGAATGGGAGAGAAATAAAACAAATAAATAAATTTTTTTTAAAAAAAAAAGGCCCTAAGAGTCCAAATCAAGGTACCATAAGAGGTACTTCCTCACCCAAAGTCTGTTGCTACATGTTGATGCAGAGTGGTGGGTGATGTCTTGAGAGGTTTCAGCCTTCCTCTTTCCTCTTAAGGCTCTTGTCCCAGCATCTTCTGATCTCAGCTATAGTCTGGCGTCAGGCTGGTCTCTCTTCTCTTAGGTTTGTTTCTTTCTGGGTCAGCTGCTCTGTTTTCTTCACAAGGTCAACTGTAAACTATCAGACTTATCTCTCTTCTTGGGGCCACAAGATCCTCGTGTATCTTCTCTGTGTATCTACTTCTGTATTCTTGATTGAGTATCATTTACATATAGCCCACCAAGGGGGCAGGGACTCAATTCTGCATTGCATGTGCTAATGACATAGTCAAATCAAAGCCTTAATCTTAACATAATTTAATCAAAGGCATCTGAGCTGAATCTGATACAATCAAAGGGTATCATGCTCAGAGGAACAGACCAGTTTACAAACATAATCTCTCTTTTCGGAATTCATAGTAGTATCAAACTGCTCCATCAACATATAGGTCCTGTACATATTTTGATAAGTTTAAGTAAGCATTTCATTCTTTTGGAGCCATAAGTAAATGATAGTTATTGCTTCTGCTTGTTTGATTGTTTATTTGGATATTCCTTGGGATTTTCTATGTAGACAATTATGTCTTGGTAAATTTCAATTCCTTTAATAGGTATAGGACTATTAAGTTTATCTAAATTTTATCTTGAGTGAGCTTTGGTAGTGTATGTCTTTCAAGGAATTTTCTACTTCATATAAGTTATCGAATATAGACATAAAATTTATGTTATTCCCTTCTCCTTTTAATAGCAGTTGAATCTACAGTGATATCACCTCTGTTATTGCTGGTGTTGGTTTTATACATGTTTCTTTTCCTAATAAAATTAAAATAGCTGTTTCTCAAGTTCAGTAATCATCTCAAAGAACCTACTTTGGTTTCATTGATTTCATTCCTTTTATTTTTGTTTTCTATTTCAATGACTTTCACATTGAACTTTATTATTTCCTTTTTCTGCTTCCTTTGGCTTTAGTTTGCTCTTCTTTTTCTGATTTCTTGAGGATAAGTCATTGATTTCAGGCATTTATTTTCTAACAGGAATTTAGTGGCATAAATTTTCCCTAAGTACTGCTTTAGTGACACTAAAAAAATCTATTTTTTTGCTTTCATTTTCCTTTGGTTCAGAATACTTTTTTATTTAACCTAGTGGTTTATTTATAAGTATGTATTTAGTTTCCAGATACTTGGGAATTTTCCAGAGACTTTCTGAAATCTATTTCTAATTTAATTCTCTCATGATCATAGAGTATCCTTTGTATGACTTGAATCCCTTGAAATTTCTTAAGACTCGTTTTATAACCCAGAATGCAGGATGTCTTGTTATGGTACCCTTGAGAAGAATGTACATTCTGCTGTCATTGAGTGATGTGTTCTGTATGTGTCTATTAGATTAGGTTGGTTGATATTACTCTTCAAGTGTATATCCTTAATCTGTTCTGTTTACTTGTTCTATCAGTTATTGACAGAGAGAGGTATTGAAAAATCTCCAACTTTGTAATTATTGATATGTTTATTTCTCCTTGCACTTGTGTCAACTTTTGCTTTATGCATTTTGAAGTTCTGTTTTTAGGGTCATAAATATTTAGAATTATTATATCTCCCTGTTTAATCCCTTTATCTCCATAAAACACCTTTTTGTACCTAGTAATATTCTTTGTTCGAGAAATCTATTTCGTCACTCTAGTTTTCTTTATGTCTTTTTAAAGATTTATTTTTTGTTTATTTCTCTCCCCTTCCACCCCGCCCCCAGTTGTCTGCTCTCTGTGTCCATTCGCTGTGTGTTCTTCTGTAACTGCTTCTATCCTTATCAGTGGCACCAGGAATCTGTGTTTCTTTTTGTTGCATCATCTTGTTGTGTCAGCTCTCCGGGTGTATAGCATCATTCTTGGGCAGGCTGCGCATTCTTTTGCGCTGGGCAGCTCTCCTTCCAGGGCACACTCCTTGTACGTGGGGCTCCCTTACGCGGGGGACATCCCTGCATGGCATGGCTCTCCTGCGCATCAGCACTGCATGTGGGCCAGCTCCACATGGGTCAAGGAGGCCCAGGGTTTGAACCGCGGACCTCCCATGTGGTAGGTGGATGCCCTATCCATTGGGCCAAGTCTGCTTCCTTGCTCTAGTTTTCTTTAAATAGCATTAACATGATATAACATTTTGTTCTTTTTACTTTAGACCTATTTGTGTCTTTATATTTAAAGTGCATTTTTAACAGATAACATACATTGTCTCAGTTTTTAATACAATCTGGCAGTCTGTACCTTTTAATTGGACTTTTTTAAACCATTTCAACTAAATGTTATTGATATTGTTTGGTTTATATCAGTCATTTTGGTATTTACTTTTTGTAACAATTTGTTCCCCTTCTCTCTTTTTTTTCCTTCTTTTTGTTTATTATTTATGACTCCATTTTCTTTCTTTGACTAATTACATGCAACTGTTGGCTAATTAGATAGAACTTTTAATGGTTGCTTTTGTGATTATAATATACATCTATAACTTATCACAGTCTACCTTCAAATGATATTAAACCACTTCACATAGAGTATAAAGACCTTACAGTAGTATACTTATATTTCTCTCCTCCCAGTCTTTATGCTATTCTTGTCATACACTTACTTATTCGTATGTTATGAATTCGCCACCCTGATACATGCTTATTATTTTTTAAATAGTCAATTGTCTTTCAAAGACATTTCAATAATAAAAAAATCGTATTTATTTACCCTGAAGTTATCAATATGCTCTTGGTTTCTTTGTGTAGATCCACATTTCCTTCTGGAATCATTTTCCTTCTGCCTGCAGGACTTCCTTTAACATTTCTTGTAGAGTACATATGCTGGTGATAAATTCTTTTAGCTTTGGTATATCTTAGAATGTTTTTATTTTGTCTTCATTTTTGAAAGATATTTTCCATTGGCTATATTAGTTTGAGGTTGACTTTTTTTTTCAGTTGTTGCAGTATTCTGTCTTTGCTTGCATTTGTTTCTTACAAGAAATCTGTCATCCTTATTTTTGTTCCTATGTATATCTTTTTTCTAGTTGTCCCACAAGTCACTGTTGATATATTCTTTTTCTTTTTTGTAGTTCTTTTTTTCTTCTCTCTTACATTTTGATAGTATTTATTGCTAGATCTTTGAGTGTTCTAAACTTTTCTTCTGCAGTGTCTAATTTGAAATCAATCCCATCCAATATATTTTTATATTATGGACATTATATATTTCATCTATAAAAGTTTGAGGTGTTTTTATATCCTCTATATCTTTATCTAACTTTTTGAATATATGAGATACAATTGTAAATATTTTAGTGCCTCTGTCTGCTAATTCTAACATCTGTGTCAGTTCTTGGTCAGTTTTTATTTTTCTTCTAATTATAGGTTGTATCTTCCTGCTCAGTCACCTGCTGTGGCAGTTTGATATTATTTATGAATTCCAAAAGAGATATTGATTATGTAAACTGGTCTGTTCCTCTGCATGATACCCTTTGATTGATTTAAATACAAAGGCTTTAACATTTAATTTATTAAATCAAGACTAGGGCTTTGATATGACCACATCATTAGGGTGTGTCAGTTTGAGTCCCTGCCCCCTTTGTGGACTATGTAAATTAATATTCGATAAAGAAGAAAGGGAAAGAGACTTACAGAGGAGTTGAAAGAGCTCAATAGATGTGAAAGAGGAGAGAATTTGTCAGTTTTTATCCTTTTGCCTTGGGAAGAGAAGAGCCATTTGTCTGGTAGTTTTCAGCTGACCTTGTGAAGAGAGAGAGCACCTGACTCTGGAAAGAAACAAGCCCCAGAGGAAGAGAGACTAGCCCTATGCGAGGGCTATAGCTGAGATCAGAAGAAGCCGGGACCACAGAACCTTAGGAGGAAAGAAGAAGGCTGAACCCTTACAGGCATCATCCGCCATTGTGCATCAACACGTGGCAACAGACTTTGGGTGAGGAAGTACCTCTTATGGTACCTTTAAGTTGAACTCTAAGGACCTTGCAACTGTAAGCTTCTATGCCAAATAAATACCCTTTATAAAAGCCAACAGAGTTCTTGTACTTTGCATCAGCACCCCTTTGGCTGACTAATACACTTGGCTAGTTATTTCTGATTATATGCCTGACATTGTAAATTTTACCTTATTGGGTGCTTTCTTATTTTTCTGTGTAAGTATCTGGTGTCTTTTTTGTTTTGTTTTGTTTTGTGTTTTGGTAATAAACTTAGTTTTTAGGGAAGTTTCAGATTTACAGAAAAATCACACTGAAAGTATAGGTTATTCACATATAACCCCCCCACACACACACACACCCAAACACATAGTTTCCCCTATTATTTATATTTCATGTTAGTGTGGTACATTTGTTACAACTGATGAACCAATATGGAAGCATTGCTAGTAGCCAAAGTCTCTAATTTCCATTATGGTTTATACTTTGTGCTTTACAGCTTTATAGGCTTTGACAAATGTGTAATGTCATGTATCTGTCATTGTCATTGTAGTATAATACAGAACAATTTCACTGCCCTAAAAATGCCCTGTGTTCCCCCCCTTCTGAATCCATGGCAGCCATTATCTTTATATCAGTGTTACAAGTTCTTCCATTACCACAAGATAACTACAGTAACAATAAATCAACTATGGTCTGTGGTTATACTCTCCCCTTATGTTTGTTCAGTCCTCAGTCTTGAGGAATTTGGGATGATACCTCTCCTTCTGCTTTCAGGCTGAGAGGGGATTTACATATTATGGGGCAGATGGAAGGAATTGTTTGGCTTGCAGTTGTACTTAATTCTTGATTTTTGAAATGGGATTTGTCCATCATCATTCTGTTGGTTGTCTAGGGCAGCCCTGAAGAACTAGAGAGTAGGAGTTAGCCACATATCTGCTGGGACTCAGGACTCAACTGGCATATGAATAATCCAAAGATTTAAGTCTCTAAGAGATGTCTTTAATGGTTACTTTGAAAATTGCAGGTTCACTCAAAAGGAGTAGTAGAATCATGAGTAGGGGAATTATAAATGAGTATAACTACAATATATTTGGGAAATAGATTATCATATATTCCCAGATAGGGCCCATGGAGGGGTATTGATTTCATGAGGCTATGTGCACCACCTCTGGTGTCCAGATGTGCCTGGAGTCCTTGGGAGCACTCTTATTTGAGGCTGTGTTTACTATGCCAGTTAGTGAAATCTGCCTGAAACCTGCATAAACATAACCCCTGGAATGACATCTTGACTCACGTTGAAATCTTAGTCAAAACAAATATTTTTTATTTAGTGTTGAAAGTCTTTTTTCCAAATGCATTACTGGTTAGCACAGGGTAACCTGTAATGCATTTGGAAAATGCTCATTCCCAGAAGTGATGTCCCATGTTGCGGGAAGGTATTGAGTTCATTTGCTGAGTTTGTTTAGAGAGAGGCCACAATTGAGTAACAAGGAAGTTTTCAGAAGGCAACTCTTAGGCATTACTTATAAGTAGGCTGTTTTCACTTTTACAGGAATAAGGTTCATAAGTACAAACATTAAAATTGAGGACTTTCTCTGATATGAAATGAGTAAACCAAGTTGTCTCAGAGAGCTAGAGACTGGATGATAAACTTTAAGGTAGTTGGAGGGTAGAGGAAGGTTGTGAGCTGACAGCTACTTTGGTGAAATCTATGATTATGGAGGTAAGTATTTTTACAGGGAAGGGATAAAATGGGGGCATAGGGATAACTTTGGGTGGGGTTGTGTGGGCTTTAGGGGAGCTAGGGATGGGAGGATGGGTCAGATTGCCCAAGAAATTGGGGAGAAGGTGAGGTGAACTTTTTTTTTACTTTTTTTTTGGTCTTTATTTTTTCAACAAAAAATATGAGGTGCCCATATACCCCCCACTCCCTCACCCCACTCCTCCCAAGGGGAACTTTTGATCATGGGAGATTGTCAGGTATGTGGTTGAAATTGTGGTGCAGAGAAAACTCTTTAGAGAATGTAACATGGAATGTTGCCTGTTTGGGATGCTTAGTGCGGGGGGGGGGGGGGTGCATCTGACACAGGGCAAGCTTCTGGGGAGTGTGTGAGTGCTTATTTTGTCATAGTGGATTATATCATTGCGTGGAGACCCATACAATGAGAGTGAAGGTATACCCACATCCTGGGGAGAACTGATGATCTTAAACAGAGGGAATTCTATCCCTTGAGAGAATTGGTGGCTCCCAGTTGTTAGGGCACTCAAGTATGTCAAGCCCTCAACATTTTTTTTGTCTTTATTTTTTCAAAAGTTACATTCAAAAAATATGAGGTGCCCATATACCCCCCACCCCCCTCACCCCACTCCTCCCCCCATAACAACAACCTCCTTTATCATCATGAGACATTCATTGCACTTGGTGAATACATCTCTGAGCACCGTTGCACCTCATGGTCAACGGTCCACACCATAGCACACACTCTCCCACAGTCCACCCAGTGGGCCATGGGAGGACATACAATGTCCGGTAACTGTCCCTGCAGCACCACCCAGGACAATTCCTGCCCCTGAAAATGCCCCCACATCACAGTTCTTCCTCCCACTCCCTACCCCAGCAGTCACCATGGCCACTTTCTCCACACCAGTGCCACATTTTCTTCGATTACTAGTCACAGTAGTTCATGAATAGAATATCAGTAAATCTACTCTAATCCATACTCTCTTCCTCCATCCTGTGGACCTTAGAATGGTTGTGTCCACTCCACATCTATATCAAGAGGGGGCTTAGATTCCACATGGATGCTGGATGCAATCCTCCTGCTTTCAGTTGTAGGCACTCTTGGCTCCCTGGTGTGGTGGTTGACCTTCTTCACCTCCCTGTTATCTGGCTGGGGTAAGTCCAATAAAGCAGAGGGTAGGAGTTGCAAGTCTGTTGAGGCTCAGGGCCTGGCTATCACATGGTTAGTCCAGACAATCAGGTCCTCTGGGTATACACTAAACCCCAGCACCAATTACAGATCTGCTAAAAGTAACAGGAGAGGCTTATGGACAAAGATCACATCTGAGTCCAGCTCCATCACACAGAAACACAAACTCCAAAGTAGGGCCAACTGACATGGCACTGAACTCCATCTGCCATGACCATAGAACCTATGGGTCTCTGTAGCCCTCAGAAGAACGAATACCTGGGGTTATATCTACTTTATCTTTGTCTGGGACTCTGCTGAGGTGTGCATAAGGTCAACCCCTCTGATAAACTCCCAGCTCTTTTGGAGACTCATAGTCATATAAACTCATTCGTCCTTTCCATTTCCCCCTTTTCTTCAGGTCAAAAAGCATTTTTAATTCCTGGTATTATATGTAGACTGAGATATTCTGCTGATCTGAGTTGACCCTTTTATTCAAGGTCATTTTCTAGTTACATGATCAGCTGGTACTTGGTAGTAATCCCTCGGTGCCAGGGAAGCTCATCCCTGGGAGTTATGTCCCACACTGGGGGGAAGGCAACATATTTACATGCTGAGTTTGACTTCAAGACTGGCCACATTAGAGCAACATGGAGGCTCTCAGGAGGTAACTCTTAGGCACCCTGCAGCTCTACGCCTTGTTCTTATTTCAGGTGCACAGGCTCACAAGCATAGTCATTAGTATCAAGGGCTCATTGTTGGACCTTCCTTCTTTTTTGGTCTTTGCCGTTGCACTTGGGGGATTGTTGCTGTTCTTTCAGGGACTGTGATATGGCTCCCCTGGCTGGGAACTCAGCACTCCCTCAGTTGTTTTTAATTGTAACCACTATGAAAATATCCAAACATTTTTATGTACCCTGGATATATGTCCTGGAGAACTCCCTGCCAACCATGTGTCCCCTGTCCATAACATCCCATACCAGTATTCCTCCCCTGCCATTGTTGAACCTCTCAGTGATCCAAAACTTCTTAAAAAATGAAGCCCAATATATTGCCAAGTTCCATTAATAGTAAAATGGAATATAGTGATGAGTTTAAAGGTTAGATATAGAAAACATATTAATTTAGAAAAATTAAGGTAAAAATAAATTGGGTTATCAAAAAATTTAAAAATGCAAAGGGTTTGTTTTTGATAGTTTGGCTTCCATCACTGCAATAAGTGTTGCCCTTTATGCAAATTGGCATGGCAACTTCTTCCATCTTTTCCATAGTGTCTACGTCCTTTTTCTTCTTTCTAATTATTAAGCTTATCTTCACAAAAGTTTTAGATCACAGTAATTCATATATACAATATACAATACTCACACATATCCAACATAAAACCCTTTTCCCTTCCACAGCAATAATCTTTTTACATGTTCATGCTATATTTACTGGAACTGATGTACAGATACTGAGACAATAGCTTTCAAACAAGGTAAATTTGGGTTTAAGTTGTGGTTTATATTTTAGACTATACAATTTTCTAAATTTTTAGTTATATTTTACATTATGATTTACCTTTTAGCCTATCAGCCCCTATACATTTTTGGTGTAATTTAACATATATCCATCCTTGCGTTATCTTGTGGAACACTTCTATTGCTCACACTGTTACAATGATTCCATCTATTCAATACCTCTTTCCCTCTCCCCTCAGTGCCCACAGTGACAGTCAATCTTCATTGCTTGAAGGGCCATGTTCAGAGATACTTGGAACAGTGTTGAGGGCTTGATATGCTCAACTTCCCTAATGCACTGGGAGCCGCCATTTCTCTCGAGAGATACAATTCCCTCTATTTGAGAACATCAGTCCTCCCCAGGATGTGGGTATACCTTCACACTCATTATATGGATCTCTATCCAATGATATAACCCACTATGGCAAAATGAGCACTCACACACTCCCGAGAAGCCTGTCCTGTGTCAGATTATCCCCTTTAAGGGTCTTAAACAGGTAACCTTCCTTATTATATTTTGGAAAAAGTTTTCTCAGCATTATACTCTCAACCAAATACCTGAAAATCTCCTATGTTTGTGTGTTCCCCCACCCTCCCCCCAATTTCTTGGGCAATATTACCCATCCTCCCATCCCTAGCTCCCCTCAAGCCCACAAAGCCCCACCCAAAGGTAACCCTATACCCCCCTTTTTCCCCTTCATTGTACAAATATTTACCTCTAGATTATCATAGATTTCACCCATGTAGGTGTCAGCCTACATCCTTCCTCTACCCCCCAATTTCCTTTAAGCCATCATCCAGTCTCTAGCTCTCTGAGGCAGCTTGGTTTACTTCTTTCATATCATTGAGGTCATGTAGTATTTGTCCTTCAATGCCTGGGTTGCTTCACTCAACATAAGGTTCTCAAGATTCATCCATGTTATCAAGTGTGTTTGTAGTGTATTTGTTCTTAGAGCTGAGTAGTATTCCATTGTGTGTATATACCACATTTTATTTATCTCTTCATCTGTTGATGGGCATTTGGATTGATTCCAACTTTTGGCAATAGTGAACAATGCTGCTATGAACATTGGTGTGCAAATATCAGTTTGTGTCCTTGTTTTCAATTTTACTGGGTATATACCCAGCAGTGGAATTGCTGGGTCATATGGCAAATCTATAGCTAGTTTTTTGAGAAACCACCAAACTGTCCTCCAGAATGGCTGGATCCTTCTACATTCCCACCTGCAGTGGATGAGTGTTCCTATTCCTCCACATCCTCTCCAGCATTTTATTTATTCATTTTTAAAAAAATATTACATTAAAAAAAATGAGGTCCCCATTCACCCCCACTGCCCCCACCCCACCACTCCCCCCACAGTAACACTCTCCCCATCATCATGAAATATCCATTGCATCTGGTGAGTACATCTCTGGGCATCGCTGCACCCCATGGCCTGTGGTCCACACCATAGCCCACACTTTCCCACGTTCCATCCAGTGGGCCATGGGAGGGCATACAATATCCGGCAATTGTCCCTGAAGCACCACTCAGGACAACTCCAAGTCCCGAAAATGCCTCGACATCTCATCTCTTCCTCTCATTCCCCATACCCAGCAGCCACCATGGCCACTTTATCCATACCAATGCCACATTTTCTCAATTATTAACCACAATAGTTCATGAATAGAATATCATTAAGTCCACTCTAATCCTTAGTGTATTCGTCCTTCCTGTGGACCTTGGCTTGGTTGTGTCCATTGCACATCCATGTCAAGAGGGGGCTTAGATTCCACATGGATACTGGATGCAATCCTCCTGCTTTCAGTTGTAGGCACTCTAGGCCTACATGGTGTGGTGGTTGACCTTCTTCAACTCCATGTTAGCTGAGTGGGGTAAGTCCAATAAATCAGAGTGTAGGAGCTGAAGTCTGTTGAGGCTCAGGGCCTGGCTATCATATTGTCAGTCCAGAGATTCAAATCCCCTAGATATATCTTAAACCCCAGCACCAACTACAATTCCAGTAAAGTAGCATGAAAGGCTTGTGAAAAGAGATCCCATCTGAGTCCAGCTCCATCACGCAGAAACACCAGCTCCAAAGAAGGGCCAACTGATATGGCAGTGAACTCCATCTGCCATGACCATAGAACCTGTGGGTCTCTTTGGCCCTCAAAAAAACCAATACCTGGGGTTGTATCTACTTTATCTTTCTCTGAGACTCTGCTCAGATGTGCATAAGGGCAATCCTTTTGACAACCTCCAGACTCTTTTTTAGAGACTCATAGCCATATAAACTCATTTGTCCTTTCCATTTCCCTCTTACTTTAGGTCAAACAGCATTTTTAACTCCTGTTATTATATGTAGACAGGGATATTCTGCTGGTCTGTGTTGAACCTTTAGTTCAAGGTCATTTTCTAGTTACGTCATCAGCTGATACCTGGTAGTGATCCCTTGGTGCTAGGGAGGCTCATCCCCAGGTGTCATGTCCCATGCTGCAGGGAAGGCATTGCATTTACATGCTGAGTTTGGCTTTGAGAGACTGGCCACATTTGAGTAACACGGAGGCTGTCAGGAGGGAACTCTTAGGCACAGTGCTGCTCTAGGCCTTGTTCTTATTTCAGGTGTATAGGCTCACAAGCATAGTCATTAGTATCAGGGGGTCACTGTTGGACCCTCATTCCTTCCTGGTCCTTGCCATTGCACCTGGGGGACTGCCGCTGCTCCCCTAGGGACCACGACAGAGCCCCTCCCCTGGCCAGGAACCCAGTACCCCCCCAGCTGTTGTTTTTGTTTCCACTATGAGTATATCCAAACATTTCCATGCACCCTGGACACATGCCCTGTATAACTCCCTGTCAAACATATGTCCCCTGTCAATAACATCCCATACCAGTATTCCTCCACTGCCATTGTTGAACCACTCTGTAATCCAAAACTTCCTGAAAAGTGAAGCCCAATATAATGTCAGGTTCCCTTAATAGTAAAATGGAATATAGCGATGAGTTTAAAGGTTAGATATAGAGTACATATTGATTTGGAAAAATTCTACATCCTATCTTTTTCTTTTTTATTTTTCCCTAATTATTGAGCTTCTCTTCACAAGAGCCTTAGATCACAGTAATTCACATATACAATATACAGTACTCCCACATATCCATTATAAAACCTATTCCCTTCCACAGTGATAATCTTTTAACTTATTCATATCATATTTACTGAAACTGATGTACAGATATTGAGACAATAGCTTTCAAACAAGGTAACATTTGTGTTTACATTGTGGTTTATACTTTAGGCTATACAGTTTTCTAAATTTTTTAGTTATCCTATGTTTTACATTATGGTTTACATTATTAGTCTGTCGTCCCCTATATGTTTTTGGTGTAATATTACATGTTTTATATCCATCCTTGTGTACTCTTGTGAAACACTTCTTTTGCCCTCACATTTACTTTGGTTCCATCTATTCAATATCTATTTCCCCCTCCCCTTGGGGCCCACAGTGACAGTCAATCTTCATTTCTTGAGGAGTCATGTACAGAGATACTTGCAACAGTGTTGAGAGCTTGACTTGCTCAGTTGCCCTAATGCCCTGGGAGCCACCATTTCTCTTGAGAGATACAGTTCCCTCTATTTGATGGCATTAGTCCTCCCCAGGATGTGGGTCTACCTTCACTCTCATTATATGGGTCTCTACCCAATGGTATAACCCACTCTGGCAAAATGAGCATTCAGATATTCCCTAGGAGTCTGTCCTGTGTCAAATTATCCCCTTTGAGTATCTTAAACAGGTAACTTTCCTAATTATATTTTGAAAAGTTTTTCTTAGCATTATACTCTCAATCAACACCTGACAATCTCCTATGTTCGTGTATTGCCCCACCCTCCCCCCAATTTCTTGGGCAATATTACCCATCCGCCTATCCCTAGCCCCCCTCAAACCCACAAAGCCCCACCCAAAGGTAACCCTATGCCCCCATTTTATCCCTTCCTTGTACACGTACTTACCTCCAGCTTATCATAGATTTCACCCATGTAAATGTCAGCTTACATCCTTCCTCTACCCCCTGATTTCCTGTAAGCCTATCTTCCAGTCTCTAGTTCTCTGAGGCAGCTTGCTTATTTCATATCATTGAGGTCATATAGTATTTGTCCTTCAATGCCTGGGTTGCTTCACTCAATATAAGGTTCTCAAGATTCATCCATGTTATTACATGTGTTTGTAGTGTATTTGTTCTTAAAGCCGAGTAGTATTCCACTGTATGTATATACCACATTTTATTGATCCACTCATCTGTTGATGGGCATTTGGGTCGATTCCAACTTTTGGTGATAGTGAACAATGCTGCTATGAACATTGGTGTGCATATATCGGTTTGTGTCCCTGCCTTCAGTTCTGCTGGGTATATACCCAGCAGTGGAATTGCTGGGTCATATGGCAAATCTATGGTTAGTTTTTTGAGAAACCGCCAAACTATCCTCCAGAATGGCTGGATCCTTCTGCATTCCCACCAGCAGTGGATGAGTGTTCCCTTCCCATTCCTCCACATCCTCTCCAGGATTTGTAGTCTTCTGTTTTTCACAGCTGCCAATCTTATGGGAGTAAGATGGTATCTCATTGTAGTTTTGATTTGCATTTCCCTGATAGCTAAAGATTTGGAACATTTTTTCATGTGTTTTTTAGCCATTTGTATTTCTTCTTTGGAGAAGTGTCTGTTTAAATCTTTTTCCCATTTTTTAAATGGGTTGTTTATCTTTTTATTTTCAAGATTTATAAGTTCTTTATATATGCAAGATATAAGTCTCTTATCGGATATATGGTTGCCAAATATTTTCTCCCATTATGTAGGTTCCCTTTATACTTTCTTGACAAACTCCTTTGAGGTGCAGAAGGCTTTAATTTTGAGGAAGTCACATTTATCTATTTGTTCTTTTGCTGCTCGTGCTTTTGGTGTGATGTTCATGAAGCCATTTCCTATTACAAGGTATTGTAGATGTTTCCCTACACTGATTTCCAAGGTCTTTATGGTCTTGGCTCTTGTATTTAGGTCTTTGATCCATCTTGAGTTGATCTTTGTATTAGGTGTGAGATGGTAATCCTCTTTCATTCTTCTACATATGGATATCCAGTTCTCCAGGCACCATTTGTTGAATAGGCCATTCTCTCCCAGTTGAGAGGGTTTGGTGGCTTTATCAAATATTATATGGCTATATATATGAGGTTCTATATCAGAACTTTCAATTTGATTCCATTGGTCTGTGTGTCTCTCCTTATGCCAATACCATACTGTTTTCACTACTGTAGCTTTGTAGTATGATTCCTCCAATTTTGTTTTTCTTTTTCAATATGTCTTTGGCTATTCGAGGCCTCTTGCCTTTCCAAATAAATTTCATAGTTAGTTTTTTCTAGTTCATTAAAGAATGCTGTGTTAATTTTTATTGGGATTGTTTTGAAAGTTTAGATCAGTTTTGGTAGGATAGACATCTTAATAATATTTAGTCTTCCTATCCATGAACAGGGAATATTCTTCCATTTATTGAGGTCTTCTTTGATTTCCTTCAACAGTGTTGTGTAATTCCGTGTGCAAGTTTTTTTACATCTTTAGTTAAATTTATTCCAAGGTATTTGATTTTTTTATTTACTATTGTAAATGGTATTTGTTTCTTGATTTCCTCCTGAGCTTGTTCATTATTGGTGTACAGAAATGCTACTGATTTTTGCACATTGATCTTATAACCTGCAACTCTATTAAACTCATTTATGAGTTCTAGAAGCTTTGTTGTAGACCTCTCAGGATTTTCTATGTATAGGATCACGTCATCTGCAAATAACAAAATTTTGACTTCTTCCTTTCCAATTTGAATGCCTTTTATATCTGGTTCTTACTTCAGTGCTTGAGCAAGTACTTTAAGACAATGTTAAATAGACGAGATGGGCATCCTTGTCTTCTTCCTGATCTTAGAGGGAAGGATTTTAGGATTTCACCATTGTAAATGATGTTGCTGTGGGTTTTTCATATATACTCTTTATCATGTTCAGAAATTTTCCTTGTATTCCAATATTTTGCAGTGTTTTATCAAGACAGGGTGCTGTATTTTGTCAAATGCTTTTTCTGCATCTATAGATATAATCATGTGATTTTTTTCCTTCAATCTGTTTATATGGTGTATTACACTGATTTTCCTATGTTGAACCATCCTTGCATACCTGGAATGAATCCCACTTGGTCATGGTGTATAATTCGTTTAATGTGTTGTTGAATACGGTTAGCAAGTTTTTTGTTGAGGATTTTTGCGTCTAGGTTCATTAGAGAAAGTGGTCTGTAATTTTCCTTTCTTGTGGTGTCTTTGTTTGGCTTTGATACTAGGGTAATGTTGGCATCATAGAATGAGTTAGGTAATGTTCCTTCTGTTTCCATTTTTTGGAAGAGTTTCAGCAAGATTGGCGTTAGTTCTTTCTGGAACGTTTTGTAGAATTCACCTGTGAAGCCATCTGACCTGGGTCTCTTATTAGTTGGGAGGTTTTTAATGACTTTTTCTATGTCTTTACTTGTGATTGGTTTGTTGAGATCGTCAATTTCTTCCTTCATCAATATAGGCTGCTTATGTGTTTCTAGGAATTTTTCCGTTTCCTCTGAATTGTCATTTTTGTTGGAATATAGTTTTTCAAAGTATCCTCTTATGACAGTCTTTATTTCTGTGGGGTCAGTGGTGATATCTCCTTTCTCATTTCTTATTTCATGTATTTGCATCTTCTCTCTTTTTTTCTTTGTTAGTCTAGCTAAGAGTTTGTCAATTTTATTGATCTCAAAGAAGCAGCTCTTGGTTTTGTTTATCTTTTCAAGTATTTTCTTATTTTCTATTTCATTTAGTTCTGCTCTTACCTTTGTTATTTCTTTCTTTCTTCTACCTGTTGGGTTACTTTGTTGTTTTTTTACCAATTCCTCCAAATGTGCAGTTAGTTCTTCGATTTTTTGCTCTTTCTTCTTTTTTGATGTATGAATTTATGGCTATAAATTTCCCTCTCATGGGTGGCGGACTTGGCCCAGTGGTTAGGGCAGCCGTCTACCACATGGGAGGTCCACGGTTCAAACCCCGGACCTCCTTGACCCGTGTGGAGCTGGCCCATATGCAGTGCTGATGCACGCAAGGAGTGCCGTGTCACGCAGGGGTGTCCCCCGTGTAAGGGAGCCCCACGCGGCAAGGAGTGTGCCCCATAAGGAGAGCTGCCCAGCGTGAAAGAAAATGCAGCCTGCCTGAGAATGGGACCACCCACACGGAGATCTGACACAGCAAGATGACACAACAAAAAGAGACACAGATTCCGGTGCCGCTGACAATAGCAGAAGCGGACAAAGAAATAAGATGCAATAAATAGACACAGAGAACAGACAACCAGGGTGGTGGGGGGGGGGAGGGGAGAGATAAATAAATAAATCTTAAAAAAAAAAATTTCCCTCTCAGTACTGCTTTTGCTATATCCCATAAGTTTTGGTATGTTGTGTTATCATTTTCATTAGTTTCAAGGTAGTTATTACTTTCTTTTGAGATTTCCTCCTTGACCCGCTGTTTTTCTAAGAGTGTGCTGTTTAATTTCCCTATCTTGGTGTGAAATCTGGGCCTCTATGGCCCTTGCAGATTTCCAGCTTCACTCCGTTATGGTCAGAGATATTATTTTGTATGATTTCGATCTTTCTGAATTCATTGAGCCTTTCTTTGTGGCCTAACATGGTCATTCTTGGAGAATGGTCCATGTGCACTTGAGAAAAATGTATATCCTGCTGTATTCGGGTGTAATGATCTGTATATATCTATTAGGTCCATCTCCTCTAATATACTGTTCACAGTTTTTGTTTCTTTATTGATTCTCTTTTGAGATGTTCTGTCCAAAGTTGATAGTGGTGTATTAAAGTCCTCCACTATAATTGTAGCGGCATCTATTCTTTCACTTAGTTTTTCTAGTGTTTGCCTCACATATTTGGGGGCGGCCTTGTTAGGAGCATAAATATTTATGATTGTTCATTCTTCTTGAAAGATTATCCCTTTCACTAATACGTAGTATCCGTCTTTGTCTCTCAAAATTGTTTTGCATTTAAAGTCTATTTTGTCTGATATTAATATAGCTAATCCTGCCTTTTTTTGGTTATTGTTTGCTTGTAAGATTGTTTTCCAGCCATTCACTTTCAACCCTCTTGAATCCCTGGGTCTAAGATGTGTTTCTTGTAAGCAGCATATAGATGGATCATGTTTCCTTATCCAGTCTTCCAGTCTGAATCTTTTGACAGGTGGGTTTAATCCATTGACACTCAGTGTTATTACTTTCAAGGAATTATTTATGTTAGCCATATTTTGTTTGGACTTGTGTTTGTCATACTTTGTTTTTTTCCTTCTCTTTTTGTCTTTTCTGTAGCTCTTACACTCTCCTCCATCTCTGCCTCTCCTGTTTTTTTCTTTCTTCCTGCAGAACTACCTTTAGTATTTTTTCTTTTTTCCTGGAGAACTCCCTTTAGTATTTCTTGAAGGGCAGGGTTCTTGTTGGCATACTCTTTTATTTATTTATTTATTTAATTTATTTTATTTTTTATTTTTTAATTTTTTTCATCTTTTTTTTTTTAATATTACATTCCAAAAATATGAGGTCCCCATATATCCCCCACCCCCCCCTCACCTCTCACCTCCCCCCATAACAACAATCTCCTCCATCATCATGAGACATTAATTGCATTTGGTGAATACATCTCTGAGCACCGCTGAGCTCATGGTCAGTGGTCCACATCATAGCCCACACTCTCCCACATTCCACCCTGTGGGCCATGGGAGGACATACAATGTCCGGTAACTGTCCCTGCAGCACCACCCAGGACAACTCCAAGTCCCAAAAACGCTCCCACATCTCATCTCTTCCTCCCATTCCCTAACTCCAGCAGCCACCATGGCCACTTTCTCCACACCAATGCCACATTTTCTTTGATTACTAATCACAATAGTTCATGAATAGAATATCAGTAAGTCCACTCTAATCCATACTCTATTCCTGCATACTCTTTTAATTTCTGTTTATCTGTGAATATTTTGAGCTCTCCATCATTTCTCAATGCTAGCTTAGCTGGGTAAGTATTCTGGGTTGGAAATTTTTTTCTTTTAGTACCTTGACTATATCATACCACTGCCTTCTTGCCTCCATGGTTTCAGATGAGAAATCAGCACTTAATCTTATGGAGCCTCCCTTGTATGTGATGGTTCTCTTTTCTCTTGCTGCATTTAGAATTTGCTCTTTGTCGTAAGCATTGGGTATTTTGACAAGAATATGTCTTGGGGTAGGCCTGTTGGGATTTATGGTATTTGGGGTGCGTTTTGCTTCCTGGACATATACATCCATCTCTCTCAGTAGATTTGGGAAGTTTTCAGCCATTATTTCCTCCAACACCCTATCTGTCCCCTTTCCTTCTCTTCTCTTTCTGGGATGCCTATAATACCTATCGTTTTGTGTTTTGCATTGTCATTCAGGTGCCTAAGTCCCAGCTGGATTTTTTCTATCTTTTTATCAATCAGTTCTACTATCTGTTTTATTTCAGAGATACTGTCTTCCACATTGCTAATTCTCTGCCTCTTCTAATCTGCTGCTATTTGCTGAGAGTGTATTTTTGATTTCTTCAACTGTGGTGTTCATCACCATCATATCTGTTATCTTTTTGCATATGTCTGCAATTTCTTCTGTATTCTCTCCAAGTGTTTTCTTCATATTGTTAATCTCTCCCTTTACCTCATTAAGTTGGTATCTAATATATGTTTTGAGATCTTAAATTACTTGTCCAATGTTCTGCTCTTCTTCCTGGTTTTTAGTTTGTTCGTTGGATTTGGCCATGTTTTCCTGATTATTGGTTTGGTTTGTAGTTTTTTTGTTACTGTCTGTTCATCATTTTATCTTGACAGGTTTAATCAGTTCCTTAGCTTCTTTGTCTAGTCTTGGGGGTTAATTAGGTGATGTTCGTGCATAAGTGTTATGTCTTCTCTTTGTCACTTTGTTCTTCTTTCTCTATTTTCTTGTTGCTGGCTAAGTTCACTTTGAAGGAAAATATTAGGGCCAGGGAAAGCAAAATGCGTAAGAAAAGAAAATGTATAAAGTAGTATTGGTAATAAATGTTAACAGAGCAACAATGTGAGATCTGGGAGAATGGATATTAGACTCATGTAAGTTGTGTAGCATTATAGCAGTAAGTAGAGTACCTATAATGAGACAGTCAACTGAATATGGGGAGGAATATAGTATGAATTAAAAAGCCAGTGTTTTCATGAGAGAGGGAAAGAGGAAAGAAAGACAATAATATCAAGAGTGGATAAAAGACAGAAAACAGAACAAAGGTATTATAAATAAAAAGTCAGACAATTTGGGGACAAAGAAAGGGAAGTAGAATGTTAGAGAAACAATAGATGATGGAGGATAGAAAGATGTAAGGGAAAGGGGATAGTGTAGGTGGCCAAAATCAATACACACAGAAAAGAGGAAATGGATGATAAGGAAACACAGCAAATGTGAAGTGTTCCCGGCAGCACCTATTATATAAAGAAAAGGAAAAAGAAGAAAAAGAGAGAAAAGAAAAAAATGAGAAGAGAAAAAGGGGGGCAAAGGAAGGGGGGGGGGGGGAACAAGCCAGAAAAAGAAAAAGAGAAAAAAGCTAAATAAATGAAAAAGGACCTTGGGGGATAAAATGGGAGAAAAGACTGGGAGACAATGCAATATTAGCAACCATGACAAAAAAAAAAAAAAAGAAACAAACCAACATTTCAAGCTAGGAATCCTCTTTGCAGTTAAATAAAACACTTAGGGATCTAACCTTCCCCCTTTCTCCCTTCCTCACTTCTCTCTCTCCCAGGGCAGCAGGAAAGCTGCCTGAGAGGTCCGGTAGGAGATTCAAGTAGGTCCTTGTTGAATCACCTCAACACAGGAGACTATGATTCTTTATTTCTAGCATGAGAACACCTCCACCTCACCAGAAACCCCAAATATGCTATTGGAAGCTTGGATAGCACATCCTACAGTCCCTCGCCCTTAGGTGTGCTAAGGGAGGTCTAATTGATTTTCTTTTTTTTTTTTTTAAGATTTATTTATTTATTTAATTCTCCCCCATCCCCTGGTTGTCTGTTCTCTGTGTCTATTTGCTGTGTCTTGTTTCTTTGTCTGCTTCTGTTGTCATCAGCCGCATGGGAAGTGTGGGCAGCGCCATTCCTGGGCAGGCTGCACATTCTTTCGCGCTGGGCAGCTCTCCTTACGGGCTCACTCCTTGCGCGGGGGGCTCCCCTACGCGGGGGGCACCCCTGCGTGGCAGGGCACTCCTTGTGCGCATCAGCACTGCGCATGGGCCAGCTCCACACGGGTCAAGGAGGCCCGGGGCTTGAACCGCGGACCTCCCATATGGTAGACGGCCGCCTTAACCACTGGGCCAAGTCCGTTTGCCCTAATTGATTTTCTGACTCCACCTTCTCCCAGACCAAGTTTCCTATCTGGTCTGCTGGGCTTGCTCAGCAGATTTGCCTCTCCTTTCTTCCCAGACTCCCCAAGTCAGCTGGTATACACCTCCAAGCTCAAGGAGGAGAAAAAAAGAAAAACACAAATCGCGGAGTGCTAGGGTAAATAAGGACCTCAGACAGACTTCAGGGCTTGGTGGATTCAGGAATGGGAAGTTCGTAATATTGCAGACTCAAGGTGAGTGAGTCTCTGGAACATGGGCTACCAGGGTTTAGGGGATATAGACCTGGGAACCACGTATCCGGTTAACACTGGGTTTGGGAACACCACAGCACAACAAAGTTTTCAGGGATCGCCGCAGCCGGGGTGCCAGTCCTAGGGGGAGGGGTCTTGCCCACAACTTCTGACCTCACTGTCAGAAACCCAAAATTCCACCTCTCACAAGAATCTCTTCTGTCACTGTCTCACCAAATCAACAGCCAGACACCTCGTGCCCTGCAAGCCCTGAAACAGCCTGCTCTGGGTTTGGGAACACTGCAGCACAACAAAGTTTTCAGGGATTGCCGCAGCTGGGCTGCCAGTCCTAGGGGGAGGGGTCCTGCCCACAACTTCTGACCTCCGTGTAAGAGACCAAAATTCTACCTCTTGCAAGAATCTCTTACTGTCTCACCAAATGGATGTCCAGATACCTCCTACCCTGCAAGCACCTGAAACAGCCTGGTCCAGCAGGACTCTGACCCTATGCAGCTGCTTCTTTGCAGGAGAGATTATGAAGTGCACTCACCCAGATGCCATCTTGCCCCACCTACTCCAAGCCCTCAACATTTTTGCAAGTTTCTCTGAATATGGTCCCTCAAGTAATGAAGATTGATTGTCATGGTGGGCCCTGAGGGAAGGGGGAAAGAGGTATTGAATACATGGAATCAAGGTAACTGTGGGGCAATGGAAGTGTTCCACAAGATCATGCCATGATGGATATAGGTCATGTTAAATTACACCAAAAATGTATAAAAGTCTATAGGCTAAGATGTAAACCATAAAGTAAAATATAAGGTAACTAAAAATTTAGAAAATTGTATAGTCTAAAATATAAACCATAATGTAAAACCAAATGGAACCATGTCTGAAAGCTATCATTTCAATATCTGTACATTAGCTGCAGCAAAAATAATATGAACATGTAAAAAGAACATGTTGGGGAAGGGACAAAGGGTTTGATATTGGATATGTGGGAGTACCATATATTGTATATGTGAATTAACTGTGACCTAAAACATCAAGAGAAACTTAATAATCGGGGGGAAAAAAGAAAGGAGGTAGACATTAAGGAAGAAATGGAAGAAATTGCCTTGCCACTGTACATATAGGGTAACACCTGTAGCAGTGATGAAAGGCAAAATGTCAAAAACAAAGCTTTTTCATTTCTGTGATACCCCAATTTATTTTTCCCTTATTTAATTTTTCTAAATTTCTATGTATTCTATATCTAACCTTTAAACCCATCACTATATTCCATTTTTCTATTAATGGAACATGGCATTTTATTGGGCTTCGTTTTTGAAGAAGTTTTGGACTACAGAGAGGTTCAACTATGGTGGGGGAGGAGCACTTGTGTGGGGTGCCATTAGTAAGAGGCACACAATTGGGAGGGAGTTCTACAGGGCAGGTATACAGGGTACATAGAAAGGTTTGGATATTTTCATAGTGGTTTCAGTTGGAAACGACAGACGAGAGAGTGCTGAATTCCTGACCAGGGGAGCTCTATCGCATTCCCCAATGGAACAACAACAACCCCCAAGTGCAATGGCAAAGACCAATAAAGATGGATGAGCCCTTGATACTGATGCCTCCAATTATGAGTGTGTGCCTGAAATATGAACTAGGCCTATAGCTGTGGGGTACCTAAGAGTTACTGCCTGAGAGCCTCCATGTTGCTCAAATGTGGCCATTCTCTAAGCCAAACTCAGCATGTAGATGCGTTGCCTCCCCCCCCCCCCCCCAGCATGGAACTTGACTCCTGGGGATGAGCCTACCTGGCACCAAGGTATTACTACCAAGCACCAGCTGATGATGTAACTACAAAAAGACCATGAACAAAGAGGTCAACTCAGACCGGCAGAATATCTCAGCCTACATGTAATATCAGGTGTTAAAAACTGCTTTTTGACTTTGTATAAAAAGGGGGAAATGGAAAGGACAAGGGAGTTTATATGGCTAAGAATCTCCAAAAATGAGTCGGGAGGTCATCAGGGGGTGATGCTTATGCATGCCTCAGTAGGGTACCAGAGACAGCCAAGGTAGATGGAAACTCAGGTGCTGGTTCTCCTGAGGGCTGCCATGACCCACAGGTTCTATGGTCAAGGGAGATGGCTCTGGAGTTCAGGGCCATGTCAGTTGGCCCTACTTTGGAGTTTTTGTTTCTGAGTGTGATGGAGTTGGACTCAAATATAACCTTTCTACACATGCCTCTTCTGTTACTTTTACTGGACCTGTGGTTGGCGTTTGGGTTCTTGTATACTCAGGAAACCTGAATCTCTGAACTGTCCATGTGACAGCCAGGCCCTGGGTCTCAGCAGACTTGCAGCTTCTACCCTCTGGTTTCTTAGACTTACCCTGGCCAGCTGACAGGGAGGTGAAGAGGGTCAACCACCACACCAGGGAGTGAAGAGTGCCTACAGCTGCAAGCAGGAGAATTGCATCCATCAGCCATGTGGAATCTAAACCCTCTCTTGATGTAGAGGGGGACTGGACATAGCCATCCCAGGTCCACAATGTGGAGGAATAGAGTATGGATTAGTGACTTACTGGTGTTCTGCTGGGGAACTATTGTGATTAGTAAGGGAAGAAATTGTAGTAATGATGTGGAGAGGGTGGCCACAGTGGCTGCTAATGATCAGGAGAGGGAAGAAGAGATATGGTGTGGGGGCATTTTCAGGATTTGGAGTTGTCCTAGGTGGTGCTACAGGGACAGATGCTGGACGTTGTGTGTCCTGTAGTGACCCACTGGGTGGCCTGGGGGAGAGTGTGGACTACAATGTGGACCACTGTCCATGTGCTGCAGTGGTTCTCCAGAATGTATTTGCTGGGTGCAGTGGATGTGCCACAATGATGGAAGAGTTTGTTCATGTGGGAGGGGTGGGGTGGGTGGAGTGGGGGGTATGTGGGGACCTCATTTTTTTTAATGTAATATTTAAAAGAAAATGAAAAAATAAAATAAAAAAAAATAATGATACTGAAATAGAAAGACAGAACAGCCCCCAGGAAAATGACCGTCTTTGACCTTCATGTAGGTGAATCTCACTAGAAAAATAGAAGTATATGGTTTTTACTTTTAATTTTACATTGTCCTTTGTGTTATCCCAACTTTGAGACTAAATCATGGGTCACCCAAACACAGCTGGCAATAGCCTATCACATCTGTTCATGTACAACGTTTTGTTGGAACACAGTCTACTGAATTTTCTGGAGCCCTATAAGATATGTCCACATCCTAATACCCTCTGTGGAACCTGTAACTGTGAACTTATTTGGAATAAGTGTATTTGCAGTTGTAAATTGAAGGATCTCTAATAATTAGATCATACCGAATTATCCAGGTGGATCTGAGATACAATGACAAGTGTCCTTGTAAGGGGAACAGAGGACACACAGTGAAGGAAGAGGAGAAGGCTGTGTGAAGACAAGCAGGTATTGAGGTGATGCATTCAACAAACCCAGGTACTACAGGAGTCTGTAGAGTCTTGTGTGGCCTGGATGGTTTCACCCCAACAATTTCAGAATTAGGACAGCTCTGCAGACACTTTGCTCTTGAAATTTGGGCCCTTGGAACTGTCAGAGAATAATTACTGTTCCTTCAAGCCACCCAATTTATGATTATTTTTTACAGCAGACAAAGGACATTAATGCTTCCAGCTCATGCCTGCAGTATAGTCTACAGCTGTGTTCACATACACTAGAGGGATAAGTAGTAAGAAGAGAAAACAACATGTGGCTCAAAAATCATAAAATATTTACCATATAGCCCTTTACATAAAAATGACTGCTGACCCACATGCCATGTCACTGCCATGAACTGATAATATATCTACCGTTATCTTCCATGATATGTTCTGAGTATCTTTCCTGGGTTTACATCCAGAAAAAAAAACCTGTGTGTTTATCCAAGATGTAGAGACTGAAAAAATGGACCTGGGGATGTGTGCCTTGAAAGTTACTTCTCTTTAACCTAAGATGAGGTTAACTCCCCTGTCTGCAGGATTTACATGAGATGCCAGAATGTTGTTCCAGGGAAGACCCTCTTTGGATTACTTGTGACCAGCTGGCCTTGTCACATGTCTAAGTCAGGCAGGGGTATTCAAGGTGGCTTACAGCATCTAAGAGTCTCACAAATTGACTTTGTGGTGTGTCCAACAGAAAAGGCCTTATCTATATGGGGAGAAATTTTTCAGGAGGAGTAGGGAATATGTTGGATAGGGCAAACCTGGGTCAGGATTCTAGGCAGTGTGTAGTCATCATCTTCTCATAGTGTGTTGTATCAGGAGATGGAGACCTACATGATGAGCAGGAAGATGTTGGACACCCATCCTTGGGAGTCCTGCTGTGATCTCAAATGGAGGGGTAGGAGTCTCTCGAGAGTATAGGTAGTGCCTAATAGGGTAGGACAGGCCAGTACGTCAAGACTTCAATGTTGTTGCATGTAACTATGAATCTTGTTCTTCAATGAGTTAATCTTGGTCATACAAGTACTGCGGGGAGGGGGAGGGAGGAATAGCTGGAACATGGGGAATTATGGGGGTAATGAAATTGTTTTACCTAATTTTGCAATGATGGACACAGACCATGTTAAATTTTATCCAAATATATGAAAGTGTATGGTCCAAAACGTAAACCATAATGTAAATCATTGGCCATTGTTAGTAGCAATGTTTCAATATTTGTACATCAGTTGTAACAAAGGTACCATCAACATGTAAAATGTTATTAATAGGGGAAAGGGGAAAAGGTGGAGGATGTTGGGTATATGGGAATCACCTATATTCTCTGTATGACTTGTCTGTAACCTAAAGCTTCTTTGAAAGCAAAATGAAGAAAGATACTGTGGGAATAAATCAAAGAAAATTTCACTGTATATAAAAAAGAACAGGTTTTACAGTGATGAAAGGCATAAAATCTAATTTTTAAAATAATATGTTTTTAATATCTTTTTACTTTAAAAAATTGAGGACTTGGCATAATGGCCTGTTTTTTTCATTAGGCATGACTTACATATTCCAGAGATTATTGCCATTTTATTTGAGAATATAGCAGAACTTCACCAGGATGGAAGTTTATTATTATGTTAGCCACTGTGTGGGCCTCTATCTATTGAGAAAACATAGCGTTTGAGTTTGCTAAAGCTGCTGATGCAAAATATCAGAATTGGATTGGCTTTTATAGTGGGAATTTATTAGGGTCAAAGCTTGCAGTTCCAAGGCTGTGAAAATGTCCAAATCAAGGCATCATCAGAGATGCTGTCTCACCTAGGTCAGCTACTGGCAGATTCTGGACTCCTGCCATGTGGCAAGGCAAAATGGTAGCTCTCCGTCTGGGTCCCTGCCTTTTCCTCCAGGCTCCTCAAGCTCAGCTGCGTGCGAACAGGCACATGACTGGTCTCTCCCTTATCTTCTCTTCAGATTACTCTGCTCATTCCAGCTCCCAGCCTATCTCTCAGCCTTTCAGGATTTTTCTGGTTCTCTATCTTGGCTGTGGCTGATGCTGGAATCCTCTTCCACATGGCAGGATTAAAATGGCAGCTGTCTTTCACTCTGCTTACCTAAGCCTACAGAAAGAAGGCAGAGATCCAAAGGGTCACCTCACTGGTGTATTCCACTTAAAGGCTCTAAAGTGATCTAATCAAGCAATCTAAACAAAAGATCTTTTAACTAAATCTAATAGAATCAAAGGGCCCCTTTCCCACAGAAATGGATTAGTTTAAAGAACACGATCTTTTCTGGCATTTGCAAAACTTCAAACTGTCACATACCCTCTGACAATACAAATACATTCATATCTTATAAGAGGTATGCTTTGTGTGCATTTTCTCCTATATATCACACCACTGTCAGCACACTGTATTAGTGATGTACCTTTGTTATAGTTTCTGAAAGAACATTCTTATATTCTTAACCATAATGTTTAGCCACCCCAGCATTCACTGAGTTATACAGTTGCCTGTTCATCCTCTTAGCATTCCTTTTAGCATTGTGGGTGGCCCAAAACTTTCCCCTTCAACCATGTTCACACTCACTTCAGTGTGTTAATTACACTCATATTGCTGTGCCACCATCACCGCTGTCTCCTTTTCAAACCATTACAGTCAAACTAATTATAAATTTTGCACAGATTAAGCATCAGCTCGCCAATCTCCCTTTCTATCTCCTGTTAACCTATTTTCAAGACTTCATCTCCATGAGTCTGTTCACTACCATTTCTTCATATCAGTGCAGTCATGCATTAAATGTCCTTTTGTGTCTGGCTTATTTTACTCAACATAAGGCCCTTGAGGTTCATCCATTTTGCCTGTGTCAATACTTCATTCCTGTAGGGAGCCGTCTCTCTCTCCCACTCTCGACACAAAACGCCATGATTCATTTGTGTCGCACTCCAAGGCTGCCATTCCTTGGTTTCCTACTTCCTCTTTCTTCCTCCCCTTTGTTCTCCCCTTCCCACCACAACTCTGGTAACCACAGCAGCACACATGCGCAAGGCACGAAACTCTGTAGACCCAGGGCGAACTCTCAGCCAATCCCCTCCTTGGACGCCTGCCACCCGCAAGACCAGCCTATCACCTATGGACACGCTCCCTTCCCTCAGTATAAATTCTATTGCCCTACGCCCAATAAACGAGGCTTGATCAGAATCCTATCTTGCCTCCATTCTTCTCATCTCCTGTCCCCACTTCTTCCCCACAGGCCCCTCGACTCTGCCCCTGCCGGATCGGGACAAATGGCACCCAACGTAGGTGGGGCCCGGGGATGAAGTTCTCGTAACGAGCCGACACAATGGAAAGCCTGGCCAGGTAATCTACACGTACTCAGAGCCTAAGTCATCAGCTTAGGCGCAGGAAGACCCAAGCCATCAGCTTGGGCAGGAAGACCCAAGCCATCAGCTTGGGCAGGAGACACCTTCAAAAGACTGCCTATCTTCTGAAGACTGTCTCGGTGAGTGATCGGCAATAATGGGGCAGGCACCTCTAGTGATGGTTCCCTTTTCCTGTCTGGCCTGCAGGCCGCACTTAAGATGAGAGGAGTAAAGGTTAATGTTAAAAAACTCTCTAAATTCTTTGCCTTCCTAAAAGAAGTTTATCCCTGGTTTCCACAGGAAGGGAGCATTTACAACTCATAAAGGAGTTACAGCAGCTAAAAGAATTAGAACACCATAAATGCAGAAGGCAGTTAACCACAATCCTTTTATCGACTTCCCACCCACCTGCGCCTGCTTAGAAAGGCCACCCAGGCATGCATCCCCTGCGGTGAAACCCTCCCCCCTTTTTTTTGCATATCCAGTCACGGAGAGGCAAACCGAGGGGCAAAACAATGAGGCAGATGATGAGGCACATGGTGAGGTGTAGGTACTTCGTGTGCATTCCACTTTCCCCTTTAAATCTTTAAAAGAGCTTAAAACCGCCGCCTCCACCTATGGGCCCACTGCTCCGTAACAGGCTCGGGAGATTATGAAGGCACTGTGCAGCATATGAATTATAACCTGGCCTATTCGCCCAAATTCAAACTGCAGCCCTTAGGGCCTGGAAAAGGTTGCCCACAAAAAAACGCCCTGCCTCCTCCCTCACTAATATTAAGCAGGGGCCAGAGGAACCCTTTTTAGATTTTGTAGGCAGACTGTGCACGGCTGCAGAAAGACTGTTTGGCTATACCAATACAGAAACAGACTATATAAAGCAAATTGCCTTTGAAAATGTGAATGTGGCTTGTCAGGCCGCAGTTAGACCTTATAGAAAGAAGGAGGACTTGTCTGGTTATATCAGGCTTTGTTCTGAAATTGGCCCCACCTACCAACAAGGCCTTGCTACGGCCACTGCTTTAAAAGAGGTTTTACAGCCGCAGCAAAAAAGAACTTGTTTTAAGTGCGGTGATCCCGGCCATTTTGCCCGAGACTGTCCCACTCCTGGTATTAACAAAAAGCCTAGTAGTGCCCCTAGAGTCTGTCCTCGTTGCCGCTGCAGCCGGCACTGGGCTAGTGGCTGTCAGTCCCAAACCGACATGCAGGGTCAACCTCTCCCTCCCCATCAGGGAAATGGGAGGCGGGGCCAGCCACAGGCCCCGAAACCCAAACAAGCTTATGGGGCAATCAACTTTGTTCCAGCAAACACCAATCCCTTTCGCAACTCTTCAAACTCCCTGCTGTCTACATGACAATGTAGGTCTGGGCTAGTGAGGGCTAATATAGTTAAGCCACTGGAAAGAGAAAAAAACGTGGCAATACTTGTATTTTGTTTTGTTTCCATGCTGATTCTGATTGGGCTTATTTAACCAAAATAATAAAATTAGTACCAAGTTTTTATCAAGGTCTAAAAGGAATTTTCAGTTTTAAATCAATAGTTTTCTCCAGAACATCAAGTCTCAGTATAGTCTTACAGTAATAATCCAAAAATGTGTGTTAATGGTCTGTCTAAACTGCAAAATAAAAACTTAACTACATTTATGCTGCTCAAGTTATTTTAACTGATTGCTGATAACTAATAATGTTTCCAAGCACAAGCTTGCATATTACAGGCGACATGAATTTCAGAAGAAATCTTAAAAAGTACAATCTAAGATGTGATATATAACAGAGGATTTAAAAGCAGCTATACCAAGAAAGCTATACTAAGAATTATGAGTCGATTGTAAAAATTGTATGTTTCTGTTAATGTGTTGTAATTGTTTTGTGTTTGTCTGTCTGTTCATTCAATGTCAATGTATATTGTGATACCTCCGGATGGTAAATATAAATTAGTAGAAATTTTTAAAAGGGCTCTATTCAAATGGCCAAAAATTAAATAAGCACTTATATTAATACTTAAGTTTATTATATTAATACATAAGTTTAAATGTTAATAAGATACCTACAATAATAAAAATTGTAAGTCTTGATTAACAAAATTAACTGTAAGTCTTCATAAAAGGTTGTTCTTGCCTAGATTGAAATGAATAACTTATTTTTCTTCACAGGATAATATGAAGGATGTAAAACTTAAATGAATATTTAAAAAGTTAAAAGTTTGTGACAATGCTAACTGAAATTTAATAAGTTTTGCAGAAAGGTGTGTTTTGTCCTAAAGTAGGATGGCTTATTTTTCATAAACTCTTGAAACTTAATTTGCATGTGGCAAATTGTAGAAGGTATTGTGATAACTTTAAGTAAGGGAATGTGTTCTGTAAAGATAAAATTTGTCTTAAAATGTGTCGCACTGTGGGCTTGCCCGGAGGACCGCTGCAGGGGCGGTGTGGGCTCAGGGGGAGGGCTGCAACACATGGAGGGGCCTTCCGAGAAGGTGCTCCGGGGCCGGCAAGGTGCAGAGGACGCGCGGTAGGAAGAAGACTACCGAGGAGACCAGGATCTGTGCGCAAGTCTGATTTATTCAGGAAGTACAGCGGTTAATATAGGGCGAAGACGGGGGAGGGGCAGGGGGCGTGGCCGGGGGCGGCAGACGGCTGATATGTTTGTGGAGGGGTGCATCACTGGTTGCGGGCAGAAGACGGGGTAGCCAGGGTTCTCGGCGGCAGCGAGGCGGGGCTGTCATGGCGCGGCGGTGGCCCTTGGGGGAGAGGCGGGGTTAGGCCACCGAGGGGGAAGCGGGTGCAGCTGGGCAGAGGGGCGGGCAGTACGCCCGAACCCCAAGCGGAGGGCCTTAACGCCCGTTCCCGCCACCCGGGTCCGACTCGCACCAGCGCCTGGAGACAAGCCGACCCTTGCTGTCGCCGCGCTCCCACACGGTGCCACCCTACAAAAATGATATAATTATAGTCTATATGGTTATAAATAATTATAAGAAGTTTAATAAAGTATTGTTTAAATTAAGGTGTTTAAATGGCTAATTCCAAAAAGTCATTATTAAATATATATAAAACTGAATTGATAATAATAATAATAAAAGGTAATTTTATAACAGGAAAGATTGGCAGCAACCAGCCTCCCCTGCCAACTTGCTTCTAGGAAACTGTTTCTGATATTGCATGCTACTAAGTATTTAAAGAAAAGTTCATTATTTTAACAAGCTTGCTTAGTGTTAACGGTATTATGTTATAAAAAGTTTGCCTAATAACTTAGTATGTAGGCTATATAGAAGGTGTTTTTATTATTAAGGAAACAGGGGAAAATTTTGTCCTAAGATAAAATGATTAATTATTAAGAAAGAGTAAAATATGGAACAAAATCTGAGTGAACACTAAAAGTGCAGAAGGTTCATGAAAAAGGAATTTTTATAGTTAAAGTTGAATAAGATTTGATGGGTCTATCTATAAAATTTTAAAGGCTTTAGTATCAAGTAGTATGCTGATGCAAAGTTAAAAATTTTTGTTCTTTCTCAAGGCCTCTCATCATTAGTCTGTTTTGGTAAAAGTTTTTATCCTCAATAATCAGTATACAAAAAGTCTGTTTTATCAAAATAGCTTCTTGTGCTTCTTGTGCTCATCATTTCCTCGGTGTTCCAAGAAAGGAAAGTTTTATCTTTTTTAAAGGAACATAATGTTCAAAACTGCTTTCTCAAAACCAGATCCTGAACAGTGGCCTTTTATTCCAAACTAATTATAAGAGATTTGTTCTTTTACCTTAAAAGAAAAATTAAATAAAATAATTAAGTTCATTTAATATGTTATAAGTTAAATAAAAGGTGTTTTAAAGTGTTACAAAATTAACAAGTTTTTCTTTCCTTTAACCCTCTATTAATTAAAGTTATATGAATAAAAGGTTTCTATAAATGCTTAAAGTGTCTAAAGTTACCAATATTTCAGGATAATATTAAAAGAGAAGTACAATGTGGTTATTTATAGTTTTAATTATAATAAAAGAGTATGTGTCACAAAAACAACTTCTTGTCATAGATTAAATTAACAACACTATAGTATGCAGCAATCCCAAACACTGCTAGGTTGTTGCAAAAAGTTAATGTCTAGCTGTATTGCTATCACTTTGTTTTAAAACTTGCTAAGACTTTCTTTAGTGTCTTCTTACACAAATCAAGCCAGCTGCATTCCTCTGTCTATAAAAAACCTAACAATGAACTTTTGCAGTGCTTTTCAGGACTATGTGCATAGCCCAACCATCTTGTACAGTATTTACTGATAGTAATAGTAATAAAAAAGCAGCATACGTTACTTCTTGAAAAGAACAGGCTTGGCAGACTCCATTCACGTCTGCTCAGCATACTGAACTTGCTGCCATCATTAAGGTGTTAACAATATTTAAGGAACCTTTGAATGTTGTCTCTGATTCTGAATATGTATGCCTTACTGTTAAGCATATTGAAACAGCTCACATCTTTGCTACTAATAAGTTATCTCAACTTTTTGCTAACTTGCAACATCTCATCAGGTTGAAACAGCATCCTATTTACATTACTCACATACACTCTCATACCTCTTTGCCTAGTCCTATGACAGCAAATAATGCTCGAGCCGATTTATTAGTAGGGTGTTTACAAGGTGCTCGTGATTACCATGCTCTAACTCACATTAATGCTAAAGGCCTGCGAAGTAAATATCAAAAGTTAATAAAACTACAGGCACAAAAAATTATTCACGCTTGTCCTCCTTGTGAACCACTAACAGTGGTGCCTTTTCAGGCTGGAACTAATCCCAGAGGCCTGACTCCTAATCAATTATAACAAATGGATGTTACTCACATACCATCCTTTAGTAAACTACAATATGTTCATGTTTATATTAACACTCATTCTCATTTTATGAAGGCTACTGCTCAAAGTAGAGAATGGCTTCATCATGTTCGTTCACATCTATGGTCTGCTTTTAATGTAATGGAATGACCTCTAAAAATTAAAACTAATAATACACCTTACATTAATAAATCCTTTGAATCTTTCTATTTAAAGTATAGTATTAAAGATGTTGCCAGCATTCCTTATAATCCTACAAGTCAAGCCATAGTTAAACGCAGCCATCATACCCTAAAAACTATGCTTTTATAACAAAAAGGGGGAAATAATGGTATTATAACACCAAAAGATCAGTTGGCAAAAGCTTTATTTACTTTACATTTTCTTAATGTTTATAATTCATTAACACCTGTGGAATGTCACTTTGAAAAATGTCAAACATCTACAGTGGATGCAAAAAATGAAAATCAACCAATATTCTAGAAAGATATTTTAAGCAATGAATGGAAAAAAGGCCAGATTAAAGTAAGGAGCTGAGGCTATGCTCTTATCATTTCAGAGAATGGAGAGCAAATTTGGTTATCTGCAAAGAGAATTAAACCCCAGTATGAAGAAATGGGGTCTTCTACAACTTCTGATGATAGTAATCAAACGTATGAAAGCCATTATCAGCCTATGCAGTATATTTGGCATGATTGCAGCAGTATAACCCTCTGAAACAAGAAGAGCAGCCCAAAAACAATGACAACGAAGAGGCGGCCGGGACTGCCTTTTAATACTCTCACACCCCTACTTTCTGAATCATCCGCCCCCTGCCTATATGCTTCAATCACCCTTTTCTTATTCCAGCTCTGTCTGTCTTGGCGAGCCAGCTAATGAGCCATATTAATACACAGGAAAGCTCTCGACTAATCCTAGTCCAAGGTCCCCCACAAATATTAACAAGAGTCCTGGGTAATGTCGAGCAATGCTCTCAAGCCTATACAGAGGCAGCAGTCTTCTGAGGCCCTGGACTGGCTAGCCAATGACAGGCAACTGGGCTGATTGATCAAGCAAGCGAAAACCACCTAAGACAAGGACATGGCCTTTCACTGCCACGATTCCCAATGACGGGTAAGGTCTAACACTGCTAGTCAATTGCATGCCCCGACCTAAGACAGGCACAGTCCCCCCAGAATCAGCATTCCCAGCCTTCATTCTTCTCTCAGAGAGAAGGGGGACCTGTACGGAGCTGTCTCTCTCTCCCACTCTCGACACAAAATGCCATGATTCATTTGTGTCGTGCTCCAAGGCTGCCATTCCTTGGTTTCCTACTTCCTCTTTCTTCCTCCCCTTTGTTCTCCCCTTCTCGCCACAACTCTGGTAACCACAGCAGCACACATGCGCAAGGCGTGAAACTCTGCAGACCCAGCGCGAACTCTCAGCCAATCCCCTCCTTGGACGCCTGCCACCTGCAAGACCAGCCTATCACCTATGGACACGCTCCCTTCCCTCAGTATAAATTCTATTGCCCCAATAAACGAGGCTTGATCAGAATCCTGTCTTGCCTCCATTCTTCTCATCTCCTGCTCCCACTTCTTCCCCACAGGCCCCTCAACTCTGCCCCTGCCGGATCGGGACACATTCCCTCTTACAACAATATTATTATATTGTGTATACCCCATTTTGTTTATCCATTCATCTGTTGATGGGCACCTGGGTTACTTCTATCTTTTGGCAATTGCAAATAATGCCACTATGAACAATATATCTGTTCATGTCCCTGCTTTCAGTTCTTCTGGGTATATACCTAGTGGGATTGCTGGAGCATATGACAGTTCTATATTTAGTTTTCTGAGGAACTGCCAAACTGTCCTCCACAATGGCTGCACCATTCTACATTCCCACTAGCAGTGAATAAGTTTCTATTTTTCTACATCCTCTCCATCACTTTAGTTTTCTGTTTTTTAATAGGAGCCTTTCTAGTAGATGTGAAATGATAACTCCTTCTAGTTTTGGTTTGCATTTCCCTGATAGCTAGTAGATGTGGAGCATCCTTTTCATGTGCTTTTAGTCATCCATATTTCCTATTTGGAAAAGTGTGTCTCTTGCCTATTTTTTTAAATTAGTTGTTTGTCTTTTTTTTTTTTATTACAAGGTGTAGGACTTCTTTTCATACGCTGGATTTTAGACCTTGTCAGATATGTGATTTCCAAATATTTTCTCCCATTAAGTAGGCTGCATTTTTGCTTTCCTGAAACACTCCTTTGAAGCACAAATGTTTTTAATTTTGAGGAGGTCCCATTTATTTTTTTGGTGTTGCTTGCACTTTGGATGTAAATTTTATGAAATCATTGCCTACCACAAGATCTTGTAGATGCTTCCTTACATATTCTAGGAGCTTTATGGTCCTGGCTCATAATTAGGCCTTTGATCCATCTGAGCTAATTTTTGTATAGAGCATGAGAAAGGGAGCCTCTTTCATTCTTGTGCATGTGGATATCCAGTTCTCCCAGGACTATTTATTGAAGAGACTATTCTACCCCAATTGAGTGGAGTTGATAACCTTATCAAATAACGCCTGGCCGTTGATGAGCAGGTCTATCCTGAACTCTAAATTCAGTTCCATTGGTCAATATGTCTATCCTTGTGCCAATACCATGCTGTTTTGACTACTGCAGAGTTGTAGTATGCTTTAATGTCAGGTAATGTGAGCCTTCCAACGTTGGTTTTCTTTTTCAAGATGTTTATGACTTTTCAGAATCCCTTACTCTTTCAAATAAATTTGATAATTGGCTTTTCCATCTCTGTAAAATAATGCTGTTAGAATTTTTATTGGGATTGTTTTGAATCTATAAATTACTGTGGGTAAAACTGATATCTTAATGATATTTAGTCTTCCAGTTCATGAACTTGAAATATCCTTCTCTTTATTTAGGTCTTCTTTGATTTGTTTTAGCAATGTTGTGTGGTTTTCTGTGTACAAGTCTTTTACATCTTTAGTTATGTTTATTTCTAGACATTTGACTTTTAGTTGCTATTTTTTCTAAATTAATTGAAATATATCACCCACACACAAACATACATAAAAAATAAGTGTATAGTAATAGTTGTCAACTTACAAAACAAATGTATAACATCAAACAGGACTCTAATAACTCGCCCTACCACCAACACCTTACATTGTTGTTAAACCCTTTTAAATAATGATTGAAGAGCATTGTCAAAATATTACTACTAACCAAAGTATTTTCCCCCAGCCCTCTCTATTATTATCTTTATGTCATTTCTTTGTGAACATACATAAACAATTAAGTGTATAGTAAAATTTGTGAACTTACAGAGCAAACATCATAAGGGGTCCCATATATCAACCCTCTGCCAACACCTTGCATTGTTGTGAGATGTTTGTTACAAATTATGAAAGAATATTGTCAAAATCTTACTACTAATTATAGTCCTTATCTTACATTTGGTGTGTTTTTCCCCCAACACACCTTATTATTTTTTAGATATATTTTTTATGACAACTTGCAAACTTAGAAAATCATGCACATATGCAGAATTCCCAAGCAGCACCCCTCTATCAACACACCACTCTGTGGTGGAACATTTGTTACAGATAAGATAATATTATCTGATTGTTACCATGTCCATAGTATACATTTGGCTCACATTTTCCATACTGCCCCATTATCAACACAGTACATCTTTGGTGTAGATGCAGGAATATTATATTATTACTGCTAACTGCAGTCTATAGGTCATTCCAGTTGTATTTTTCCCATGCATTCCCAACACCCTGCAGTAGTGATACACATTTGCTCTAGCTCACGAAGGACACTCTTGCATCTGTACCATCAACCACAATTCTCTTTCACCTCTTGGTTTACTGTGCTATTCAGTTCCTAGATTATTCTCTAGCATTCTGTCAATCATTTACATTCCTAGACTTCCATTTTCAGCCACATCCTATTTATAAACTAGCTATTACTATTTTACCATCCATTCTGTACATTTCCACACTTTTACAGTAAAGCTAATTAAAACCTCTACATACATTAAATATCAGTAGTCCATCTCAGTCCTTTTCTTATCTCCATTAAGAATCCACCACCTACCATCAGGTCATGAAGGTATTTTCCTATTATTTTTTCTAGAAGTTTTATGGTTCTTGCTTTTATTTTTAGATTTTGATCCATCTTGAGTTAATTTTTGGATAAGGTATGAAATAGAGGTCCTTTTTCCTTTATTTGGCTACAGACATCCATTTCTTTCAGCACCATTTTGCTGAATGGACTGTTCTGCCCAAGCTGTGTGAGTTTGACAGGCTAGTCAAAACTCACTTGACCATACATGTGAGGGTCTGTTTCTGAGCCATCAATTTGGTTCCATTGGTCTATGTATCTGTCTTTATGCAAGTACCATGCTGTTTTTACCACTATAGCTTGGTATTATGCGTTAAAGTCTGGAGATGAGGGTTTGTTTTTCCTTTTATGATATTTCTGGCTATTCAGAACCCCTTACTCTTCCAAATAAATTTCCTAATTGTGTTCTCAATTTTTTAAAAAATGCTGTTGGAATTTTTATCAGGGTTACATTGAATTTGTATATCAATTTAAGTAGAATTGACATTTTAATGATACTTAGTCTTCCAGTCCATGAGCATGGAATGTTCTTCCAGTTATTTAGGACTTTTTTGATTTAACATTGGGTTGCAGTTTTCTGAATACAAGTGCTTTACATCATTGGTTAAGTTTATTCCTGACTACTTGAGTTTCATCTGTCTTATTTGATTTTCATCACTCTTTTGACACTTTTAGTTACTTTTATTGATACAATCTTCATTTCTAAACTCTCTTCCAAGCCTCTCTCTCCTGTCTTTTCTTTTCAGACTCTTGGCATACCCTTTAGTATTTCCTGAAAATCTTGTCTCTTGCTTAGAAATGTTCTCAGTTTCTCTTTATCTGTGAATATTCTAATTGTGCCCTCATTTTTGAAAGACAGTCTTGCTGGATACAAAATTCTTGGCTGGAAGTTTTTCTCTGGTAGTATCTTAAATATAGCAGACCACTTGCCTCCATGGTTTCTGGTGAGAAATTAGCACTTACTCTTATTGGGTATCCCTTATATGTTATGCATTGCTCTTCACTTGCTGTTCCCAGAATTCTCTCTTTGTCTTTGGCATTTGCCGTTCTGATTAGTTTGTGTCTCGGAGTTGGTCTATTTGGATTTTTTTGGATGGGAGTACATTGTGCTTCTTGGACATGGATATCTATGTCCTTCAATAGGGTTGGGTAATTTTCTAACATTATTTCTTTAAATATTCCTCCTGCCCCCTTTCCCTTCTCCGTCTGGGACACCCATGACACATATGTTTACACATCTCTGGCTATTGTTTAATTTCCTGAGACCTTGTTCAATTTTTTCCATTCTTTCTTCATCTTTTCTTTCATGTGTTCATTTGCAGAGGCCATTTTTTCAAGCTCACCAATCCTTTCTTCTGCCTCTTCAAATCTGCTATTATATAATTTCAATTTTTTTTTTATTTCTCCCCCCCCCCCCCCAGTTGTCTGCTTCTGTGTCCATTTGCTGTCTGTTCATCTGTGACCGTTTCTGTCCTTATCAGCAGCACTGGGACTCTGTGTTTCGTTTTGTTGCGTCATCTTGTTGTGTCAGCTCTCTGTGTTTGCGGCACCATTCTTAGGCAGGCTGCATTTTCTTTCATGCTGGGCGACTCTCCTTATGGGGCACAGTCCTTGTGCATGGGGCTCTCCTACACAGGGGATACCCCTGTGTGGCACAGCACTCATTGCACGCATCAGCACTGCACATGGGCCAACTCCACATGGGTCAAGGAGGCCCGGGGTTTGAATCAGACCTCCCATGTGGTAGGCAGGTGCCCTATCCATTAGGCCAAGTCCATTTCCCCCAATGTTTTTTGTAATTTCATTTATTGTGCCTTTCATTCCCATAAGAGCTGCTGTTTTTCTATGAATGCTTTCAAATTCTTGTTTGTGCTCATCCAGTGTCTTCTTAATATCCTTAATCTCTTTAGCCATCTCCTTGAATTTATTGAGGAGATTCATTTGAACATCTGTGATTAGTTGTCTCAACTCTTTTATGTCATCTGGAGGCTTATCGTTTTCCTTTAACTGGGCCATATCTTCCTGTTTCTTGGTGTGGATTGTAATTTTTGGTTGGTGTCTTGACATCCGGCTTACTAGAGTATTTATTCTGGGTGCAGTTTTTCTCTTTAGTTTAGGGCTTCCTGCCCTTTCTCCCTTGCTGGTTGTATAATAGGAGCCAAGGATATAGCTGGTGCTATAAACTGTGGAGGCTCAAGTTGCGTTCATTGCCCCAGGGACGGATGATGCTTCTCCTAACTTTCCCCTTTCCCAGAGGTAGGGACAGAGTCACAGTTGTGTGGAATAATCCAAGTCATGCTGGCCTAGACCGTAGTTGCCCAAAGAGACTAATGAAGCTTTATGCCTCTTTCTCCCCTGCCTGGGGCATGGATGGAGCTATAGGTGTGGGCAGCAATCTGTGCAGTACAGGTCCAAGATGACTGCAGTTGCCCCAGTAGACTTTTAATTATTCAGTTTGTGCCAGCCAAAGGCAGCTTCAGTTACCTGGATAGACTGGTGCTGAGCTAGTCAGTCTCCTCTCTGCCAGAGGTGGGACTGAAGCCTAGGCTAGGGCTTCTGGCTGATCTAAGTGAAAGAAACTGGTTCCTATTTGATATTTGATCAGGCTGGCTTCCCCTCAGGCTGGGGGTGGTGTCAAAATGGTAGCCACCGGCCTTTTTCCAACTTGAACAAATTCACACCCCAGCTGTTCTTGTGTTATTCCTTAGCCATCTGAGTCTACCAATCAGCTGAAATCAGTAACCAACCATCTCCTCCTCCCCTGTTTTTGGGAAATGGAGCTTCCAATTCCAGTCACAGAATAGCTTCTGGGGCAGTTTGCACCACCAGAGTAGGACAATCCCCAGACTCTGTGGCTACATCGGCAATTTCCCGGAGAGGCTGGCACAGGTCCCTGCAGCTTCCTCCCTGTCAGAGGTAGCACTGCATCTTAGGCTAGACCTGCAATCTGACCTGGATGGAAAGAAGCTGGTCCCCACTAGCACTGCGATTTTCAGGCCGCCCTGCTTCCCCTTGTGCCAGGTGCAGAGTTAAGATGGTGGCTCCCAGCCTCTTTCTGACTTGGACAGGCTCAAACTTTAGCTGTTCTCAGGATTATACTTTAGCTCGCTGAATTTTATTCATCAGTAGCTGAAGTTGGTGCCCAACCGTCTCTTCCTCCCCCGTTTTAGGGAAGTGGAGCTTTCAATTCCAGCAATGGAACAGCTCCTGAGGTGGCTTGTGCCTACGGTGGAGGATGGGCACCGGCCTCCGGGTCGTGAAGTGCTCTACTTACAAGTCTTCTCTGTAGATGGGCAGTCACCTCCTTCTATTCCTTCAAGAATGTTGCAGGAGGCCCTTCTGGCCTCCTGGAGCCCCCAAACAGGTGCTTCAGCTAGCTCCAGAGAGCTCTGGGTGATTATTAACTGCCCTGTAGCAGGAGCTGACTCTAGGTGCTCCTTAATCTGCTGCCATCTTGCTGTCTCCCCTTAGTTGCTATTTTAAATGGAATATTTTTCTTGATTTCACTCTTAGATTGTTCATTACTGAAGTAAAGGAACACTACTGATTTTTACATGTTGATCTGATATCTTGCCACTTTACTGAACTTGTTTATCTGTGTACTAGTTAGCCAAAGTAGTGCTGATGCAAATTACCAGAAATTGGTTGGTTTTTATAAAAGGTATTTATTTGGAGTAGGAACTTACAGATAGCAGGCAATAAAGCATAAGTTACTTCCCTCACCAAAGTCTTTTTTCACATGTTGGAGCAAGACGGCTGCTGACATCTGCAAGGGTTCAGCCTTCCTGGATTCCTCTCTTCCAGTGTCTTGCTTCTCTCAGGGTTCAGGGTTCCTCTCTTCCCAGGGCTTGCTTCTTCCCGGGCTCAGCGTTCCTCTCTTCCTGGGGCTTGCTTCTCTTTCCTCTGTGAGCTTACTTCCCAGGGCTCCAGCTTAAGGCTTCAGCATCAAACTCCAACATCAAAAATTCTCAACTCTGTCCTTTGCTATGCCTTTTATCTGTGAACCCCCACCCACCAAGCGGCAGGGACTCAACACCCTACTGACATGGCCCAATCAAAGCCATAATCATAACTTAATCATGCCTAGGTACAGATCAGATGGCAAACATAATCCAATATCTATTTTTGGAATTCATAAGCATATTAAACAGCTAAAATCAGCTTAGTAGCTTTGTTGTAAGGTTTTTCAGGACTTTTCTATATATAAGATTATGTCACCTGTAAATAGTGAAAGTTTTACTTCTTCCTTTCCAATTTGGATGTCTTTTATTTCTTTTTCTTGCAAGAAAAAGAAATAAAGTGCTCTAGCAAGAACTTCTAACACAATGTTGAGTAACAAGTGATGACAGTGAGCATCCTTATCTTTTTCTAGATCTTATTGGGAAAGCCTTTAACCTTTTACCATTGAATATAATATTAGCTGAGGGTTTTCGTATATATCCTTCATCATGTTGAGGAAACTTCCTTCTATTCCTATCTTTTGAGTGCTTTTATCAAGAAAGGATGCTGAATTTTGTCAAATGCTTTTTTTAAAAAAAATATTTCTCTCCCTGTCCCTCTCCCCACCCACATTGTCTGCTCTCTTTGTTCATTCGCTGTGTGTTCTGTGTCCGCTTGTATTCTTGCCAGTGGCACCCAGAATGTGTGTCTCTTTTTGTTGCGTCATCTTGCTGTGTCAGCTCTCCGTGTGTGGGGCACCATTCCTGGCAGGCTGCACTTTTTTTCGCACTGGGTGGCTCTCCTTACGGGGCACACTCCTTGTGCATGGGGCTCCTCTACACGGGGGACACCCCTACATGTGGGACACCCTGTGTGGCATGGAACTTACTGCGTGCATCAGCACTGTGCGTGGGCCAGCTCATCACATGTGTCAGGAGGCCTGGATTTGAACCTTGGACCTCCCATGTGGTAGGCAGATACCTTATCCATTGGGCCAAAACGGCTTCCCTCAAATGTTTTTTCTGCATCTGAAGAGATCATGTAATTTTTCTTCTGTTAATGTAGTGTATTACACTGATTTTTTACGTTGAACCATCCTTGCATAGCTGGAACAAAACCCACTTCATCATGGTGTATAATTTGTTTAATGTATTATTGATTCGTTTGGAAGTATTGTGTTGAGGATTTTTGCATCTAAGGTCATTAGAGTACTTGGTAATTTTCTTTTCTTGTAGTGTGTTTTATGTGACTTGGTATTAGGTTGATGTTGGCATCATAGAATTGGTTAGGTAATGTTTCCTACTCTTCTATTTTTTGGAAGAGTTTGAGCAGAATCAGTATTTGTTATTTTCTGAAAGAATGGTAGAATTCACCTGTGATGCCATCTGGTTCTGGACTTTTCTTTGTTGGGAAGTTTTTGATGATTGATTTAATCCCATTACTTGTAATTGGTCTGTTGAGGTCTTCTGTTTCTTCTTTTGTCAGTTGCTTGTGTGTTTTTTAGAAATTTGTCTTTCTAAGTTTTCCAGCTTTTTGCCATACAAATTTTCATATTATCCTCTTATGATCTTTATTTCTGTGAGGTCAGTGGTGATGTCACAAATAAAATTTGTGACTTTATTTATTTGTGTCTTCACTCTTTTTTTCTTTGTTGGTCTAGCTAATGGTTTGTTAATTTTATTAATCTTTCCCCCAAAACAGCTTTTGGTTTTGTTAACTCTATTCTTTGTTAATTCTCAATTTCATTTAATTCTGCTCTGATCTTTATTTCTTTCTGTTTGCTTGCTTTGTGATTAACTTGCTGTTCTTTTTCCAGTTCCTTTAGATGTGCCATTTGGTCATTGATTTTAGTTCTTTCTTCTTTTTAATATGGGCATATAGGGCTATGTAGTACCCTGGAAGTACTGCCTTCACTGCATCCCATAAATTTTGATATAGTGTATTCTCATTTTCATTCTCTTCAAGATGTTTACTGATTTCTCTCATGATTTCTTCTTTGACCCACTGATTAAGAGAATATATTCCAGGGAAGCGGATGTGGCTCAAGCAGTTGGGTGCCTGCTTACAACATGGGAGGTCCCGTGTTCGGTTCCTGGTACTTCCTAAAGAAGATGAGCAAGACAATTAGCTGATGGGAAAGGTTGGTGCTGTGATCTGGTGTAACACAATGCAGCAAGAAGCACAAGATGACATAATGAAGAGAAATAGCAAGGAAACACAGTGAAAGACACAACAGTGAGCAGAAGTGGCTCAAGTGATTGGGTGCCTCCCTTCTACATAGGAGGTCCTAGGTTTGGTTCCCACTGCCTCCTAAAAGAAAAAAAAAGGATGATCAGAAAGCAAACAGCATAAAAAATAGGGGTGGGGAGAGAAATAAATTTTTAAAATCTTTAACATATATGTTCCATGTATTTCTCTCCTTATTATTGATGACTAGCTTCATTTGGTTAGAGAAAAGTCCTTTGCATAATTAAATCTTTCTAAATTCGTTGATATTTGTTCTGTGACCTAATGTGTGATCTGTCTTAGAGAATGATTCATGAACACTTGAGAATAATGTATATCCTACTGTTTTAGGGTGTGATGCTCTGTATATATCTGTTAGGTCTAATACCTCTAATGTATCATTCAAGATCTCTGTTCATTGATCATCTGTTTAGATGTTCTGTCTTTTGCTGAATGTGGTGTATTGAAATTTCCCACTATGATTGTAGAGGCCTCTATTTCTCCCTGCAGTTTTGCCAGTGTTTGCCTCATGTATTTTGGGGTGCCATGATTATTTGAATAAATATATATGATTGTTCATTCTTCTTGGTGTATTTCCCATTTTATTAAAATACAGTATCCTCCTTTATCCCTTACAGCAGTTTTGCATTTAAAGTCTATTTTGTCCAATATTACTATAGCTTCCTCAGCACTTTTTTGGTTACTGTTGCATGGAGAATGTTCACAACCTTTCCCTTGCAATCTATTTATGTCCTTGGGTCTAAGGTGAGTCTCTTGTAGATAGCCTTTAGATGAGACATATTCTTTTTTATCCATTCTTCCTATCTTTGTCTCTTAATTGGGTAGTTTAATCCATTAACATTCAGTGTTATTACTATAAAGACAGTACATATTTTAGCCATTTTTCTTTAGGCTTATATGTCATTTTATTTTTGTTTCTATTTTTACCATTTTAATTACCCTTACTAACAATCTTCCTTTCTATACTCTTCTCCAAACCTCTGTCTTCTGTCTTTTCCTTTTAACCTGCAGAACTCCTTAATATTTCTTGAAGGGCTAGTCTCTTGTTGACAAATTCCTTCAATTTTTGTTTATCTGTGAATATTTTGCCCTTTCCCTCATTTTAGAAGGGTAGTTTTACTGCATTCAGAATTCTTAGCTGGCAGGGTTTTTTCTTTCAGTGCCTTAGCTATGTCTTACCACTGCCTTCTCACCTCCATGGGTTCAAATGAGAAATCAGCACTTAATCTTATCACATATCCCTTATGCATGATGAATCTCTTCTCTCTTGCTACTTTCAGTATTACCTCTTTATCTCAGGTGTTTGACAATCTGATTAGTATGTGTCGTAGAATAGGTACGTTAAGATTTATTCTGTTTGAAGTTGCCTGTGCTTCCCAGACATACACATATATGTCCCTCGTAAGAGTTGGGAAAATTTCAACCATTATTTCCTCAAACACTCCTTATGCCCCTTTTCCTTTTTCTTCTTTCTCTGTGACACACATTGTTTCAGTCAGCCAGAGGGGTGTTGATGCAAAATATCAGAAATTGGTTGAATTTTATAAAGGGTATTTATTTGGGGTAGGAGTTTACAGATACCAGACTATAAAGCATAAATTACTTCCCTCACCAAAGTCTATTTTCATGTGTTGAAGCAAGATGGCTGCTGATTTCTGCCAGGATTCAGGCTTCCTGGGTCCCTCTCTTCCTGAGTCTTGCTTCTCTCTGGTTTCAGGATTCCTCTCTCCTCAGGGCTTGCTTCTCTCCGGTCTCAGGGTTCCTCTCTTCCTGGGGCTTGCTTCTCTTTTCTCTGTGTGCTTACTTCTTGAGGCTCCAGCCTAAGATTTCACTATCAAACTCCAACATCAAAAACCTTCCAGCATCAAAGCTCGAACTCTGTCCTTTGCCATGCCTTTTATCTGTGGGTCCCCACCCACCAAGGGGCAGGGACTCAACATCCTACTGATGTGGGCCAATCAAACCCTAATCATAATTTAATCATGCCCAGGTACAGAACAGTTTACAAATATAATCCAGCATCTATTTTTGGAATTCATAACTATATCAAACTGCTATACCCATAATGCATGTGTTTCATGCTGTCATTCAATTCCGAGTCCCTGCTGATTTTCTTCCATTTTGTATCTATCTGTTCTACTGTTTTTGCATTTTTTACATATGTTTACAATTTCTTTTGTATGGTCATTCAGTGTCCTTTTAATTTCTCTTATCTCTTCTCTCATTGAATTGATTTAGAAGATTGGTTTGGACATCTTTGATCAGTTATTCTACATTCTGCATCTCCTGCTTTTTAGTTTGTTCATTTGACTGGGCCATATATCCTGTTTCTTAGTATGACGTGTAATTTTTTGCTGGTGTCTTGTCTTGATGGATTTATTCTGTTGGTCATTTTCTCTTTTTTTTTAATTTTTAATTAATTAATTTATTTTTAATGTTACATTAAAAAATATGAGGTCACCATATACCCCCCACCCTCCTCACCCCACTCCTCCGGTAACCACAACCTCCTCCATCATCATGGGACATTTATTGCACTTGGTGAATACATCTCTGAGCACTGCTGCACCACATGGTCAATGGTCCACATTACAGTTTACACTCTCCCCCAGTCCACCCAGTGGGCCATGGGGGACATACAATGTCCAGTAACTGTCTCTGCAGTACCACCCAGGACACTTCCAAGTCCTGAAAATGCCCCCACATCGCATGTCTTCTTCCCATTCCCACCCGCAGCAGCTACAATGGCCACTTTCTCCACCTCAGTGCTACATTTACTTCCATTACTAATCACAGTAGTTCCAGAATAGAGTATCAGTAAGTCCACTCTAATCTATACTCTATTCCTCCATTCTGTGGACTCTGGGATGGTTATATCCACTCCACCTCTGAATCTAGAGGGTGCTTTGATTCCACTTGGATGACAGACGCAATTCTCCTGTTTGTAGTCGTAGGCACTCTTGGCTCCCTGGTGTGGTGGTTAACCTTCTTCACCTCCCTGTTAGCTGGCTGGGGTAAGTCCAATAAAGCAGAGGGTAGGAGTTGCAAGTCTGTTGAGGCTCAGGGCCTGGCTATCACATGGAGAATCCAGAGATTCAGGTCCCCTGAGTATACACTATCCCGGCGCCAACCACAGATCTGGTAAAAATGACAGGAGAGGCTTGTGAACAGAGATCACACCTGAGCCCAACTCCATCACACTTAGGACCACAAACTCCAAAGTAGGGCCAACTGACATGGCACTGAAGTCCATCTGCTATGGCCATAGAACCTGTGGGTCTCTGCAGCCCTCAGAAGAACCAATACCTGGGGTTGGTCATTTTCTCTTAACTAGGGTTTTATTTTTGTTTGGCTTTGTGTTAAGGGTCTTCTTTGCCACTTGCTGTTACTTATTCTAAAATTTTAGAATTTCCCGTGTTTAACTGAAAAAAAAGAAAGAAAAAATAAAAAAGTGAAAAGGAAAAATAATGCAGAGAAAAGAAAATGACAAGAAAAACCATAAGAGAAAAAAGAAATGAAGACAAAGAGGAAAAGGAAGATGAAGGAAGAAGGGGAGAGAAAGAAAAAGGAAGAAAGGAAAGAAAGGAAAAAAGAAAGAAAGAGAAAGAAAAGGAAAGAAAAGAAAGAAAGAAAGAGAAAGAAAGAAAGAAAAAGAAAGAAAGAAAGAAAGAAAAAGAAAGAAAGAAAGGAAGAAAGAAAGAAAGAAAGAAAGAAAGAAAGAAAGAAAGAAAGAAAGAAAGAAAAGAAAGAAGAAAGAGAGGAGAAAGAGAGAGAGAAAGAAAGAAAATAAAAAAGCCCACCCTCTCAGGCCATAGGTTTAAAAATGGGTGTCCCACTTAGGGCTCCAGCGTCTGGCTAGGTACCCTCTTGCTGACCAGATTGCCCTGCAGCCAGCCCCTCTTATCATGCCCGCCACTGGCCTAATCACTACCTCAGCCTGCTGTTCCTGCAGTACCATCTGCACTTATCTACATTGCTCTGATTGCCACACAGCCCACACCACTCACCCAGTGTCCAGCTGGGTACCCCATCACCGGCTGAATCACCTCGTGGCTTTCCACTTACTCTTACCTGTGTGATTGCCCTGCTGCCATCTGCTCCCTCGTTGCCCTGCTGGGCATACCTTCAATTGCCCTTCAATTGCCCCCATGGCCCTGCAGTTTCCCCTGTGCCCAGTAAGCCTGCCTGCCTTCCTGCAGCTTCTGAAGAAGTGCAGCCTGCTGTTCCCTACTCTGCCATCTTGGATCTCCACTGTAAGTATTCTTGACCTTATTTTCTGGAGTACAGAGTGATCCTTTTGGGTCTTTTAAGATTTTTAGGTGGGTCCAGAGCAGTATTTAATCTAGGAATAATTAATCCCATAACCAAGGCAAACACCTTCTAAGTAATTGACCTATTCCCTATGCATTAACAGCTACTCTTCCCATTTCTGTGTGAGCAAGGGGCACTGTTACTACTATTCCTTTCCTCACACATACAAAATTTAAGTTGGTTGCCTATGGTTACACAATAAGTATTTTCCTCACACATGCACTGGTGAGTACCCCGATGAATGCTTACTGGGGACAGTCTTAGTTTGCTTGTTGCTATGACATATAACATAAGGTGGGTTGAGTTAACAAATATTTATTGGCTCACAGTATTGAGGCTAGAAGATGTCCTGAATCAAGGTTATTAATAAGGCTTGCTTTCTTCTGTAAGTCTGTGGTGTTCTGTTGCTGATTGCTGGCAGTTCTTGGAATTTCTTGTTTTGTATCTCTGCTTTCCATCACATGGCAATGTCCAGTGTCCTCTCCTTTCTTTTTTTTTTTATTTTAAGAATTTTTTTTTTCTCTCCCCCTTCTCCCCTGCCCCAGTTGTCTGTTCTCTGTGTCCATTTGCTGCATGTTCTTCTTTTTGTCTGCTTTTGTTGTCAGCAGCACAGGAATCTGTGTTTCTTTTTTGTTGTTTTTGTTGTTATTGTGTCATCTTGCTGCATCAGCTCTCCGTGTGTGCGGCGCCATTCTCAGGCAGGCTGCACTTTCTTTCGCGCTGGGCAGCTCTCCTTACGGGGCGCACTCCTTGCGCGTGGGGCTCCCCTGCGCAGGGACACCCCTGCGTGGCATAGCATTCTTCGCACGCATCAGCGCTGCGCATGGGCGAGCAGCACACGGGTCAAGGAGACCCCAGGGTTTGAACTGCGGACCTCTCATGTGGTAGGTGGATGCCGTAACCATTGGGCCAAGTCCGCTTCCTTCTTTGGTTCATTTTTATAGTTTGCATTTCTCTAGTGGATTTCCCATTTTTCCTCTCATTGTTAAATTGTCCTTTAAATCTTGAATATATTTATAATAGCTAATTCCATCATCTCTGTTATTTTTAAACCTGTTTCTATTGAATGATTTTTCTTCTGCTTATGGGTTATATTTTCCTGCTTTTCACATGCCAGATAATTTTTGTTACATGCTGAACATTATTGGTGCATTGTTTTTGAGTTTCTGGTCTTGGTCTTACTTTAAAGTATGTTAATTTTTTGTTCTGATAGCAATTTACTTGTGTATTATCTTGAGGATTTTGTGACTAGTTTTTAAACTTTGCTAGGGCAAGCCTAGAGTAGTCTTTATTCCAGTCTTCTAAGCAAGGTATTTTTAGGATTTCTACTGAATTCCCAGAGTATTCAACAAGGATGGTTTCACTACTCTGGATCATTGGAATTTGAACATCATCCCAGTACTGTGCAAACTTCATTTGTTTAGAGATCAAAGCTATACAGTATACATTCTTTCTATGTTATTTGCTATTTGATCAGCCTGTTGGAGTCTCGCCCCAGAACATGCAGTGCTTAGTATGCAGCCATAAATATCAGAGGTCTTCTTTATGTATTTATGACGCTCTTTCACTGTATCGCTTTATTCTTTCCAGTTTCCAGTTTCCTGCTCCACAGATTTTAGTTGCTTCAGTAATCCTGAACTCTAACCTATTTCTTTAGCTCAGCAAGATTATTGCACCCTGTATGTGGCTAATCTTATTTGTTTCCATTTTCAGGTATCACATTTCTGTGCTGCCTATTGTTTAATGTCCCATTTTTATGGTTGTTTCTATCATGTTGACTGGTATTTTATCAAAGCTGAATGCAGAAGTCTTGCTCTGTTTTGAAGCTATGTTATTAGTGAAACAAATCTGGAATTGTTATATCTTTCTGTTGAAGTGACCCTTTTATCAATGTGAAATTTCCCTTTCTATATCTAGTTTATACGTCTTAGTTTAACCCTACTTTTCTGTTCATCTAGCTACCTCTACTTTTTAAAAATATATACTTTATTTTTTTATTTTATTTTTTATTAAAGTTAATAGATCACAAAGAACTTTACATTAAAAAACATAAGAGGTTCCCATAAATACTTCTACTTTTATTTTTGGTTATTGATTGCATGGTGTATCCTTTTTTATTCTTTTACTTAAATTTTTTTTTCTATATTAGAGAAGTTGTAGGTTTACAGAACACTCATGCATACAATGCAGGATTCCCGTACACCATCACACCACCAACACCATTGGCTGGAACATTTGTTACAGTTGATGATAGCACATTTTTATAATTGCACTATTAATTAGAGTCCATGATTTAACTTAGGGTTCATTATTTGTGTAATGTAGTTCCATAGATTCTTAAAATTTTTCATTCTTTTACCATATATATAATCTAACATTTACCCTTTTAATCATATTCATATATATACTACAGTACTGTTAATTGCATATACAATGTGCTACTGTCACCCCCATCCAGTACCAAACATTTCCATCATTCCATACATGATCCCTGTATATATGAAGCCTGGTAAATTATATTCTAGATTGTGACTCCCGGAGTGTGCTTATTCTAATTGTTTCAAATCAGTGAGATTGTACGATATTCGTCCTTTATCCGTGAGCTTATTTCACTGAACAAGATGTCTTTAAAGGAGGTTGATTCATGTTGTTACATGTATCAGAACTTCATTCCTATTTACAGCTGAATAATATTCCATTGTATGTACATAACATGTTCTATTTATTCATTCACTGGTTGATGGACAGCTGGGTTGCCTCTGTCTTTGGTGATTGTGAATAATGCTGCCACTAACATGCAAATAATTTTTCAGGTCCCTGCTTTCAGTTCTTTTTGGTGGGATTGCTGGGTCATATGTTAGTTCTATACTTAGTTTCTGAGGAACTGCCAAACTTAGTTTCTGAGGAACTTCCACATGGGCTGCAACATTTCACATTGCCACGAGCAATGAATTAGTTTTCCTATTTCTTCACATCCTCTCCAACTTGTTATTTTGCATTAAAAAAAAAATAACAGCCATTCTAATGGTGTATTAGTCAGCCAAAGGAGTGCTGATACAAAATACCAGAAATTGGTTGGTTTTTATAAAGGGTATTTTTTTCGGGTAATCGCTTACAGATACCAGGTCATTAAGCATAAGTTACTTCCCTCGCCAAAGTCTATTTTCATGTGTTGACGCAAGATGGCTGCTGACATCTGCAAAGGTTCAGGCTTTCTGGGTTTCCTCCCTTCCAGGGTCTTGCTTCTCTCTGGGTTCAAGGTCCCAGTGCTTTCTTCTTCCTGGGCTCAGGGTTCCTCTCTTCCTGGGGCTGGCTTCTCTTTCCTCTCTGAGCTTACTTCCCGGGGCTCCAGCTTAAGACTTTAGCCTCAAACTCCAACATCAAAACTCAATCATTAAGAACCCTCAACTCTGTCCTTTGCCATACCTTTTATCTGGGCCCTAATGATGTGGCCCAATCAAAAGCCCTAATCATAATTTAATCATGCCTAGGTACAGACCAGATTACAAACATAATCTATTATCTATTTTTGGAATTCATAACCATATCAAACTGCTACAAATGGGTATAAAATGGTATCTCCTTGTCGTTTTAATTTGCATTTTCCTGATGGCTAATGATATTTGAGCATCTTTTCATGTGTTTTCTGGCCATTTGTGTATTTTCTTTGGAGAGATGTCTATTCAAGTCTTTTGCCCATTTCAAAATTAGGTTGTTGTTAAGTTGAAGGATTTCTTTATATATTCTGGATAGTAAACCTTTATTGGATATGTGGTTTCCAAATATTTTCTTTTATTGTGTAGGTTGTCATTTTAATTTCTTGATAGAGTCCTTTGAAGAACAAATGTTTTCAGTTTTGATGGGATCCCATTTATCTATTTTTTCTTTAGTTGCTTGTGCATTGTTCATTGCCTAAACAAGGTCCTGAACATACTTCACTGTGTTTTCTTCTAGGCATTTGATAGTTCTAGCTTATATTTAGGTCTTTGATCCATTTTGAGTTGATTTTGTATATGGTATGAGGTAGGTGGTCCCCCTTTTCTTTGCAAATTGAGATCCAATATTCCCAGCACCATTTGTTGAAGAGGCTATTCTTTCCTAATTGAATAATCTTTGCCCCTTGTCAAAAATCAATTGGCAATAAATGTGAGGGTTGATTTCTGAGCTTTTGATTTGATAACATTGGTCTATACATCTGTACTTATGCCAGTACCATGCTGTTTGGTTACCGTGACTTTGTAAGAAGTTTTAAGACTGGGAAGTGTGAGCCCTCCAACTTTGTTCTTTTCAGGATGGTTTTGGCTATTTGGGCCTCTTAAACTTCCAAATAAATCTGATGATTAGCTTTTCCATTTCTGCAAAGACTGTTAGAATTTGGACTGGGAGTGCATTGAATCTGTAAATACCTTTGTGTATAACTGACATCTTAACAATATTTAGTATTATAATCCATGGAGACAGAATGTCTTGCCATTTATTTAGTTCTTTTATTTCTTTTGGTAATGTTTTGTAGTTGTCTGTGTATGAGTACTTTACATGTTTGGCTAGATTTATTTCTAGCTATTTGATTCTTTGAGTTGCTATTGTGAATGGAATTTTTTCTCAATTTTTTTCTTCCAATTGTTCATCACTTGTGCATAGGAATGCTATTGATTTTGAAGTATTGATCCTATATCCCGCCACTTTGCCAAATTCATTTATTAACTCTAGGAGCTTTGCTGTGAATTTTTCAGGATTTTCTGTATATAAGATATTTGCAAATAGGGAATATTGTACTTCTTTCTTTCCAACTTAGATGCTTTTTATTTATTCTTCTTGCCTTATTCTCTGGCTAGATCTTCTAGAGCAATGTTGAATAACAGTGGTGACTGTAGGCATCCTTATCTTGTTACCAATTAACTTGGAGTGAAAACTTTCAGTCTTTTACCATTAAGTAGGATGTTATCTGTGGCCTTTTTGTATATGTCCTTTTATCATGATGAAGATGTATGTTGAACCAGTCTCGCATACTAGTAATAAGTTTGACTTGATCATGATGTATAATTCTTTTAATGTGCTATTGAATTTGGTTTGCTAGTGTTTTGTTGAGGGTTTTGCATCCATATTCATAAGAGATATTAGTCTGTAGTTTTCTCGGGTTTCTTTATCTGACTTTGGAATGAGGGCAATATTAGCCTCATAGAAATAGTTAGGAAGTATTTCCTCCTCTTCAATTTTTTGGAAGAATTTGAGCAGCATTGAAATTAGGTCAACATGGATTGTTTGGTAGAATTCCCCTGTGAAGTCATCTGGTCCTGGACTTTACTTTGTTGACAGGTTTTTAAGTACTGATTCGATCTCTTTACTAGTAATTGGTTTGTGTAATTTTCTTTTCCTTCTTGAGTAGGTTGTTTGTATGTTTTTAAGAATTTGTCCAATTCATCTAAGTTATCTAATTTATTGGAGTACAGTTATTCATAGTATCCTCCTATAGTCCACTTGTTTCTGCAGAATTGGTAGTACTTTCCCCCTTTTCCTTTCTGATTTTTGTTATTTGTATTCTCTTTTTTTCTTTGTCAGTCTAGCCAAAGGTTTGTTAATTTTATTGTTCTTTTCAAAGAATCAACTTTTATTTTTATTGATTCTATTTTTTTTCCTATTCCATTTATCTCCACTCTAATCTTTGCTATTTCTTTCTTTCTGCTCACTTTGGATTTCATTTGCTCTTCTTTTTACTAGTTCTTCTAGTTTTGAGGCTAGGTCTCTGAAGTCTTTATTCTTTTTTTTTTAATTAAAAATTTTCTTTTTAAAGAAGCTTTAGATTACATAAATGTTACATAAAAGTATAGGGGATTCCCATATGCCCCGTCCCCTCCCCCTCCCATACTTTCTCCCATTAACAACATCCTTCATTAGTGTGGTACATTTGTTACAATTGATGAGCACATATTGAAGATTGCTGCTAATTGTGAATTATAGTTTACATTATAGTTTACACTCTGTCCTGCACAAATTTTAGGTTATGACAAATTATATAATGGTGGCCTATATCCGTCATTGCAGTGTCATGCAGGGTAATTCCAATGTCCCGAAAATGCCCCCATGTTACACCTATTCTTCCCTTTCCCTCCCATAATTCTTTTTTAACATAAGCATTTAGAACTATAAATTTCCCTCTCACCATAGCCTTCACTGTCTCCCATTAGTTTTGGTGTGTTGTATTTTTATTTTCATTCTCCTTAAGATATTTCCTAATTTTGCTTCTAATTTTCTCTTCAACCCATTGGTTGTTTAAGAATATGTTGTTTAAATTCCATGTGTGTGAATTGTCTCTCCCTGTATTATAGATTTCTAGCTTTATTCCTCTATGGCTGGAGAATATACAATGTCTTATTTCAAAAAAAAATTTTTTAAGGTACTGTGACCAGGATTGAACCCGGGATCTTGTATGCAGGAGGCCAGTGCTCAAACACTGAGACACATTTGCTCCCCAGAGTTGGCTCCCTTGTCTGTTTGCTCATGGCTTTTGATCATTGTTTTTTGCTTGTGTTTCTTGTTGTTTGCATCTTGTTTTCTCATTGTTTTGCTCATTTGTTTTTCTCATTGTTTGCACATTTGTTTTGTTCACTGTTTGTTCATTTGTTTTGCTTATTGTTGTTTGATTTCTTTAGGAGGTACTGGGATCCAAACCTGGGACATCCCAAGTGGGAGGCAGGTGTTCAACTGCTTGAGCCACCTCCACTCCATCAAAATTTTTTTATATATTGAGCCTTGTTTTGTGACCTAACATATGGTCAATCCTGGAAAAAAATCCATGTGCTCTTGAAAAGAATGTGTGTTCTGTTTTTGTTGGGTGAAGTGTTCTATATATGTGGGTTAGGTCTAGTTGGCTTAGAGTACCATTCCAGCCTTGTACTTCCTTATCAATCTTCTGACTAGGTGTTCTGTCCACTACTGTGAGTGGTGTATTAAAGTCTCCTACTATTAATGTAGAGCCATCAATTTCTCCCTTCAAATCTGTCAGTATTTGCTTCATGTATTTTTGGACTCTGATGTTAGGTGCATATATATTAATAATTGTTGCATTTTCCTGTTGAATTGTCCCATTTATTAATATATAATGACCTTCTTCTTCCATCCTAATGTTTGTGACTTAAAGTCTATTTTATCCACCTCAGCTCTATTTTGCTTACTACTTGCATAATATATACATATATATTTCCATACTTTCACCCTTAACCTACTTGTGCCTTTGAATTTAAGGTGAGTCTCTTACAGATGCCATAGAGTTGGTTCAACTTTTTTACACGTTCTGCCAGTCTCTGCCTTTTGAGAGGAAAGTAATCCATTTATTTTTAAAGTCACTACTGATAATGCAAGACTTTCTTCTGCCATTTTGCTATTTAGGCTTTGTAAGTATTATAACTTTTTTATCCATCACTTCAGTTGATGCCTACTTTTATATTTATTTGATATTTTTGTGCTATCCCATATTGAGTGCCTTCTCATTTCTTTCTGGATGTATTTTCCATCTATTTTCTATGTGGTTTCCTTAAAATTTAGCATCCTATATCCTATATTCCTTCTCTCCTGAAGACTGTAAAATGCACTACCTGCATGCATTTGGTTGCTTTCCAACCTTACACATAAGAACTGTAACCACACTTAGTCCTGGCAAGAAGAGAGAGGTAGGTTTCTAGAACTTTGAATGATAGGGTCTTAAACAGAAGACCATTTTGAGAAGGGTGAGGCCTTTGGTCAAGTGATGCAGTCATCCTGAGGTGATCCTACAGGGAGAGCGAGGGGAGAAAATGCCTTAACCTCATTTTCCTCCCTTGATCCAAACTCTTATTAAGGAATGCAAGAAACTCGTTGACATAGTCGTGTAAGTCAACCTATCAGAGTGTAGAACAGGATGGGAAAGGACATAGAGTTTTTCTATAAGGGAAAATGGAAGATATCTGGCAGAGTTCATGAAACCTTTATTTCTCAGCATTGTATTCTTTTCATTTGTGTAAAAGTTGTGTATATTGCAAAGCAGATACACAAAATCCCATAATTTCCTGTCCCTATGAGGTAATGTCAATTCAGAATTACTCTACCTGAAACCTAAAATGTTAACTCTCACCAGAATTCATCATATAAAGGAGTGGGGGTCTGAAAGTGGGAAAAACAAGTAACAGAAATAATTGCTGGAGTTTTTGCCTCAGTATCTGGTCAATGAATGTGGGTAATCGTAAGTGCTTTTTCCCACTATGCTTTGCATGTTTCCCTTTACCATCTGCTATTATTTTGGCTGGGCCGAATTCTTTACCTGGTGTTATACACCAAATCTCGATGCTGTGGGATCTGAGTCTTCGATATTTTTGCATTTTGGGGGTTGCTACAGCTTTCCATTGACAGGTACTATAGAGGAAGAGAGACCTAGGTGATGCCCCATTGAATTTCTTGGATTCCACATATAGTGCTACCTATTAATAGCTATTGCTCTCTATTATGTAGCACAATCTCAGTACCTCCCTCATGTTCAAAATTAATCACACTCTCCAGTAGGGTGGTCCTTTATGTGCCTGTTGGTTCAGTTGCATGAAGAGCCACCAATGGCCAAAAGTTTTCTAATAGAAGTCAAGGTACCTTGTAGAAGCACACCTCACTGAGCACTAGGACCTTAAAACTGATCAGGTTAAGATTTCATGGATGGGAGGCAAAAATTCTTTAAATGAGTTATTAAGTATAATAGTTAGAGGATCTACCTTACTTCTGCTCCTTGATTCCCAGAACAAAGCACTCTGGCTATGGGGAAGTCTGTAACATTCATTTGTTGCTGGGTTAGCATAAATAATATATCCCACAGGGCTGTGCCTCATTTTCCAAACTATTGTTGAAAGTGAGCTTTCAGCAGGCCATTTCACTGTTCTATCAAGCTATCTGCTTCAGGATGATGAAGCGCATAATATGATCAGTGAAATTCAGGGGCATCATCCCATTGCTATCTTTTTTCACATTAAATATATTCTTTGGTTGGAGGCAATTTTCTGTTGGCTAGCATTTTGCCAGATAAGATACTCTAATCTATTTATGAGGATATTGCAGAACACTTCAAGCAGAAAAATAAAATCTGTATCTAGAACATGGATCTACCCTTGTGAGGACAAAACACCATTCCCTCCATATTTTCCCTGGGGAATGATGCCATATTTAAAGCTTAGCATTGGCTTGTGCTTTGAGGAGGTTGGGCATTCTACAGTGGCAAAAGCCAGATCAGCATTTGTGAGTGAAAGACCATGTTGTTGGCCTCATATTCAGTCTCCACCTTTGCCACCTTGGACACTTTATTCATGGACCTGTTGAATAAGCACTGGAATGTCTGGGGAAAGAGGCTGACTGGCATCCACAGGAAGGGTCATCTCAACATCCTGAGTAATAAGAGGCTTCTTTAAAATGGGACATGAATAGCTTCACATTCTCCACTAATTTTATTTTATTTTTTTAAAGATTTTTTATTTATCCCCGCCCCCCCCCCCCCCCCGGCAGCTTTAAGCTCTCTGTGTGCATTTGCTGTGTGTTTTTCTAGGTCCACTTGGATTCTTGTCAGTGGCACTGGGAATCTGTATCTTGTTTGATTGCATCATCTTGCTGCATCAGCTCTCCGTGTGTGCGGTGCCATTCTTGGGCAGGGTGCACTTTTTTCGTGCTGGGTAGCTCTCGTTACAGGGCGCACTCCTTGTGCATGGGGCTCCCCTATGCAGGGGACACCCCTGCATGGCAGGGCACTCCTTGTGCACATCAGCACTACACGTGGGCCAGCTCATCACACAGAACAGTAGGCCCTGGGTTTGAACCTTGGACCTCCCATGTAGTAGGCAGATGCCCTATCCATTGGGCCAAATCCACTTCCCTCCACTCATTTTAAAAGTTCATTCACATATCTATTTCACAGACCCCTTTGTAACCAATTTCCTTCCCCCTCCCCCTCAAATCCCTGATCAGTTGTCAGGCTTCTTTGTAGCTTTTCATTAGTCAGTTTACTCTGTATTCATACATCTGACTGTATCTCTTTCAGGAGGAAATGGACAACCAGATGCACAGCTTTGAAGTTATAGTTCTAGATCATGCATTCTGGCTGGTAAAAGTATCTAGTGTAGATCCATTTATATACCAGGCTCTTAGTCTTTCCTCCTCTATTAACTTGTAATAGGGAACTCCCCATAAAGTCATAGGTTAGAGGGTTAAAACAGGTACTGTGGAAGCCTAAACCAACTGCTAGTGTAGTTTACTTGTGCCTCCTGGACCTGCTCAGGCCTGCTTACTTCCAAGTTATGACAGAATGCTGCTGAGTTCATTGAATTTTTCATTTTAGTGTATTAGTTAATAAAAAGTTCATGATGGGCAGTTCTGTTGCATAATCACTTAGTGTCCTGTGTCCTGCCTATGTTTGTCTCTACCAGGACTTTGAAGCAAGTCAGGAGTTGCTTTTTAAGTGGAAAATTATCTACGAAGTAGGGCATGCCCTTTTCTAAAAACTATGGGATTGTTATAACAATTATCCTACAGGGACTTTCTAGAAATTTTATATAGCATCTGTATCACAAACACTTTGAATACCACTGGGTCTGCTAGAACATGAAACCCAAGTGGAAGAGGAGTTTATACAAGGCCTGGACCTGCAAATAGCCCTTTTTAGCTCTATGCCTTGCCAAAATTTGGCAGCTTTATGGTTTATCCTGAAAATGTGTCAGAGTAGCATATGTTATTTACAAAATTCAGAGACCCACCAAGCTTCATGCCTCTTTCTTTGTGAGAGGCTGTCCAAGTGCAGGATCTTGTCCTCTTCTTTAGAGGTTCTCCTAACATGAATGAAACTACTGGACCCCTAGACACTTCATTTTTATGGTAGGTCCCCGAACATACCAGACTTATCCCCCTTCTTCTAGCCTACTTGTATTTTATTAAGACATCTCCTTCTCCTTACTACTTCTGCTTGTCAGACCCAATTAGGATAACATCTTCAAAATGATATACTAGCATCGTATTCTGTTAAATAGTAATATGATCAAATTCTCTTAATACTGTATTATAACAAAGAGCAGTACAATTGAAATAGCCCTGGAACAAGACAGTAAATATATTCTATTGCACATGCTATGCAAATGCAAACTACAACAGCTAGAGACTATAAGTCAACTATGCTCCCTGCAGCATATTTTCTTAAAGGGAAACCAGAACAGTGTATATCCTTGGCCATTATAGGTGAATACCATAGAATGGGTTTGTGATCATCGAATCTTCTTGAGATGGACTCAAGCTAATGCTACATCACTTTCTTGATCTCCATAAGCCCCCACTCTGACTAATGGCTCACATTGGAGCTTCAGATAGAAGGTCGGTTCTGAGCCATTTTCTAACGACCCCCAGAATAGCTGGGTATTTCCCATTCGTCAGTGTGTGGCCTCCCTGGTAAATGTCCCTTCCTTGAGAAACTTAGGGAACATTTTACAGTATATAGCTGTGGCCACATCATAGATCCTTCTTTCAAGGGACCCACCCACCTACCCCTGGTACAGGAGTGCCAGATATGTGAAGTACTTTAAGACTGAGAACTGGAAACTGACCATGAATTCCAAATATGGTGACTTGCATTCATTTTTTCCCAGAAGAATTAGATTTTTTTTCCTTTTTTGTTTTATGATACCTTAGTAGGCTGCTGTTTTATTTTCCTTGGCTGCTCAAGCAAGCAATTACCATACAATAGGTTGGCTTAAACAATGGACATTTATTAGCTCAAGGTTTTGAGGCTGAGAGAAAGTCCGAATCAAGGCATCATCAAAGCAATATTTTCTTCCCAAAGTTCTAGGGCTGACTGCTGGTGGTTCTTGGTCCTTGACTCCTCTGTGATATGGCAAGGCACGCAGCATCCTCCCTGGCCTCTCCCTTCTCTTCCAGATTCTGTTGAATTTCAGCTTCTTGTATCCCATGGTTTTTTCTCCCTCAGTCTGAATTTCATTCCACTTAAAAAGAACTCCAGAAAAAGGATTAAGACCTATCCTGATTGAGGTGGACCACACCTTAACTGAAGTAACCTCATCAAAAGATCCTATTTGCATGGGTTTGCACTGTAACCCATTAAGTTTAAGAATGGATCAAGTTTAAGAACATGTTTTTCTGGGGTACATACAGCTCCAAACCACCACAGCTACCTATATAGTTAATGTTCAGGGATCTTGCAATCAGTTAGCCATCATTACAAATCTGTGTCTTATACTTGGATTACCACTCTCCTCTGTGGTTATTGAGGTGATTGCTTCTACTTTGTCTCTGAAGATTAAGGGCTATTACATGTCCTTTTCCCCTCCAATTTCCATTATTCCCAATGATACCAAGGAATTCAATTCCAATGTATTAATTAATTAATGAGAAAAGCAGCCACAGATCTATGAGAAGCTACTGTCCCCTTACTAGTGCATTTCTTAATGTCTTCCCAGGAGATATGAAAAGATCACACATTCTAGCATTCCCATTTCCCTGGTCCTTTTGGACTCTTTTTTTTATTGTAGTCATAGAAGTTCCAGCATTTTACCATAATTAAAATAAAATATTGTGGTGTCCAAGCCTTGACTCAACAAATTATTAATGTAATTTGCAAGTTCTCCTTAAATTCTGAATTCCTGGTAGTTGCTCTTATCTCAGTTAGCCAAATCACGACTTATTTTTTACTCCTCTTTGTCTAAACCCCTGATACCTTTCTGTCCCAGCAGTATGAAGATTTTAACTGCCATGAAAGGTAGCAATGAAAGGAGTTCTGAGGAAAATTGTCCTCCGTTTGTGAGTCATTCACAGGTTTTTAAGCAGAGGAAGGGTTTTTCCTCAGAAAAGTAAAGGGGTTGCCTATGTCAATAGGGAAGCATTCTCAGCCTCCTCTTGTGGGGCAATCAGGTCTTGACATATCACATATTTCAAGGTCCTACACCTCCATCCTTATTGTAGGAGACTTGGAAGTCTTTAAAATTTTAATTGGAACTGCACCTTTGCAAACTTTACATCGTCCCCTGCCATATCTGCCCTGTGACTACTGGAGATGAGGGACTCCTTCAGTTCCCCCATGTGTGTTTTTAATTGTTAGTTCATAACTTTTTTCCCCTATGTTTTCTGACTAGGGCCATCACAAATTTTTGTAATAACTTGTTGCAGTAGCAACTAAATGTCACTGCCATTTGATCTCCTATCAATGAGTATATGAACACCTGAAACCCAGAATCCAGTATTGAGGCTCTGCTTCCTGGAGCTATTTCTTTATCTGCATCCTAGTGGGAAACAGATGGCACATTCAAAGTAGAATAATTCAAGGAGAGTTTAATAAAAGGACTATTTGCAAAGTTGTGGTCATGGTATAGGGAGACTACAAGACATAGTACTGTACTCTGGAGCTGGTAACTTGAGGGAGGAATGGAAGGAAACTTTACCAGAACCCTGAAGGAAAAGTATCACGAGTGCCAGACACCTTGAGACAAACTGAATTCTTTGGTCAAGAGGTATCGCCATCCAGATGTAATATTGCTAGGAGGGAGTCAGGAGAATCTCCTCTGTGTCCCTTAAGTCTCTTAACAGGGCTCCCCAATCAAAAGACCCAATGGAAAGCCAAAGCCAAAAGACAAGGGAGGGTTTTGTTATAGCTTAGCCTCCTGAGGGGTGGTGGGTAAGCAGTAAGATGGTAAAGGGTGGATAGAGAGGCACACCGGTTGTATGAAGACCTTCAAGAATATGTTTCACATTTGTTTAAATTTAAGGCATGATCAAAGGAAGGAAAAGAGTATAGTTTTATGAGGTAGTTTTCTCAGACCAGAACTAAGATATCAAGGATCTGATCAACTCTTGGAAAGAGAAAGCAAGAGCTTTGAAAAGCCCATTTCCCTGTTCTACATACCTCTCTATGGGAAAAGTGACTTTTGTTAAGCATTTTAACCATCTTAGAATTCACATAAATAATTCACAATATTTTAGTACTTCCTCTGTGCTGTTCCCAAATAACCATTCATCAAGTTTATTAAACAATTTTATTAATTGACCTATATAGACATTATATGTAACAATTCAATATAATAAATACTTTGAGATAAAATAATTTAAAGTGAAAGCATTTTAGAGCCCCTAGGGCCTACAAAAAGAATCTTAAAAGATCCATATTCATCATCTAAGTATAATAGTTACAAAAAGTAGCAAACCATACATCCAAAAATAAATTATAAAATTTAAATATTTAAATAAATAGATGTATTTTGAATGGGAGGCACTTAATTATCAAGTCTTTTTGAGATGATGCTTTGACAAAAGATAATCCATTTGTTCAGAAATTCTACAATGGTTGCTGCCTCATCATCATAGTCACACATGAATGTTGTTTCAGATCCCTATAAAAGAAAATTTTAATTTTTTTTAGTTTAGGGTAGTTTGCCTTTTATGTAATTATTCTCAGTTGAAGTTTTATAGGCACATGACCTTTATTTTCAAGCATGTTACACATATTAGTCATTCATATCTTCTAAAATGAAATGATCAAAATATTAAAATGTGTCAAAATTATATTTATGATATCAATGATACTAGCATATAACCTGAGATTTTCTTCATCTGTTAATTTTTCTGTCAGTCTCAATGAACACAAGATGTTTTCCTGGATTGTAGTCAAGTAACCATTTTAAGTAATACTAGACAAATACTTCATTAAATACTGCATCAAATATGAAGTTATTTGATCTCTTTTCCTCTCTGTGTTTATCTAGGTATGTATATCTATATACCTATGTAGGTTACATGTATGCAGTGGCATGCACATTTTACTTTCTTTTCTGTCCTTCATTAAGAGACACTTAATATTCTATTTGAGTGAATCCGAGGATAGAACTTGCCCAGAGAAAGTTAGGACAAGCTTTTGTTTGGGGAAGGTTTATATGAACATCTTCATAACTGCTCATACCCATCCCCTTTATCCCAGTATCTATGCAAGCAAGTATCCCAACTTTTAAAAGTTAAACATTAGCCATTTTTCTCTGTTGCCTTTTTGGAAATTAATCTTTTTTTGATGATAGGAGCCATTTCACCTCTCCTCTACCTGACTAGCTAAGAAACAAATATTTTTATAATAGTGAAACACAAAAGATAACTTTTTCCAATTTGAAGTAATTCCTATCTTGGGAACACAAAAAAAGTGAGGTAGCGTAAAGTATTCCCTGAAAAAACAAACAAACAAACAAACAAAAAGCTGCTATAGTATTATGTATCCTCTTACACAATTATTTAAGTATTATAATCTTTTTTTTTTATTAGACAGTAGTGGGTTTACAGAAAAATCATGCATAAAATGCAATGTTCCTGTATACTACCCTGTTATGAACACCTTGCATTGGTGTGGTACATTTGTTAAAATCAATAGAAGTACATTTTTATAATTGTACTAATAACTATAGTGCATGGTTTAACAGGGTTCACTGTGTTGTTCCATGAATTTTTAAAAAATACTTTATCCTTAAAGTAACATATATACCTAAAATTTCCCCTTTTACCATTCAAATATTTAATTCACCATTGTTCATTACGAAAACTTTTCCATCATTCCAAATAGAAACTCTATATATTGTAAACATTAATTCCCTGTTCTTGGACTCTGTTTTTGTTTGTTTGTTTAAGTTAAAAAGAGTCTTTGGCATTTGAACCCTATTTTGCTGACTTTCACATAACTTTATTTTAACCTTGCATCAGAGATTTAGCATGAGTTTTCTGATATTGGTCAAAGATTTTATAGCAAATCTCTTAACAGTTATAGGGCTCTAGATAACAGTGGTCTCAATGTTGATGTATTGTTTTTTTTAAATTAGGCTGAAAAAAATTCCGCTAAAATAACTAACTTGTAAACAACTAAAATTTATGTATTTTTAGAAGCTTGGTTCTACTGTAGTTAAAATTATACTGCTTATGTAGGATACCTATTAACTTATGAATTTTGTACTTTGGCAGGGAGGATGATAAAAGAGCACCTTGAATCTCTTTCACATCATGTGAGACCTTTATATATTTTAATACTTCCTGTGCACTTAAAAATACAGTCCTGACAGTGGGCATTTCCTCTAAATAAAGAGTTAGTTATTTATTCCATTGGCCATTTTATTTAATGACAGCCATTATTTGAGACAAATCATTTCTGATCAGTCCTTCTACCAAATGATAGGGAAATGCCATTTAGAAAGCCTCACAGGTAATCTGTATTAACTATCCTGGTAAATGATCTGAAGAAAAACTCTGCTTTCTGTGAAATTCAGTTCAAGGCCTTCTCCCACTGCTGAGGGACTAGATGTGGCTGATTAGGGGAAGGTGATTATTCATATAGAGGCTGGGACTTGTCCCTGGGTAGACTGTAGTTAGAAACCTCAAGCTTCTACTTCTTAGCTCAATAATATATCATCTAACATTAAAAATACTTGGTGTTTACAGTGGGCTTAAAATATTAGCTTATCAAGTACATGGATATTTTACAAAATACCAAAAATATTATAAAACTTTAAATACAATATTTCACCCCTTGCATTTATTTTATTTCTAGGAGAGCAAATAAAGTAATGGCTTACCTTTAGCTCCAGAACGGTTATATTGATATTACTGATTAAGTCCCCATTATGTTCCAGTTGAGACATTTGGCTTTGAGCTAAATTTAGCACATTCTCCAAAGGTTTGAGTTCTTCTACTAGACACTGAAGATGTTTCAACTCTGTGACCTAGAATAATGATAATATTTATCATCTCAATTTACCCTCAAATGAAGATCAGAATCAGAAATTAATCTACAATAGATTTTAGAAACCTGTTTTCTCCCTGTTTTCAGCATTGCTATAAAGATGGACCAGTGTAATAGCTTACCTTATAAGACTGAAAAAACTGGAGATCAATTAACCATAAATAGCATTAACTGTTAATGACTAAGAACTCATTCATGTTAGTTTGCCTTTGTAAAAAGTCAGCATTTCTGCACCCAAATACAAATCACAGATATATAGGCTATTTCTTCTAACCTACATAGAAATCATTAGAACCAGAGCAGCCAGAATGTGGAAAAAAAGAAATCACATTCTGCAATTCTAAGCTTTGATTTTGAAAATCTTAGACTGCTAGGGACTGCTATGGACACCATTTATCACAGTCCCAACATTTTACAGATCAGATAATGGTAGCTATAATAATGACATTCAATATAGTCTGGAGCAAGTCATAAAGCTGTGTCTTAAGTTTTTACAACATTAAGATGCATTTCTTTATTATTTGTCCAAACCAAATATAAGGTTCCAATATTTGAAGGATTTTTTTTTTTCCTCAGGCCTCCTGATCTAGATGCTGCAGATAACTAGCCATGCATTTTTATTAATAATGATAATACTTGTACTTCTATGGTACATTATAGTTTCACTAAGCCCTTTTAAGTGTCACAGCCACCCTTGGTGGTTGGCAGTACAGTATTGCTATATCCATTTTGCAGATAAGGAAACTGAATCTCAAAAGTAAGGGGCCTTCCCCAAGGCCACATGAGTAGGTAGAGCCGGGATTAAATTTTAATTCACTTTATAGCATTAACAGAGCATCTCTTTAAATTTTTAATGACTTTCTAAAATCTTTTGCAAATGTGGAATGGTGGTAAAATGAACAAGTGAATGGAGTTTACCACATTACTTTTGGTTTCAAATAGAATTTGAGTTGTCATTTAGAAACTATTCAATTTCAAAGAATTCTCTAGCCTCCACCCCCAATTATACACATAATCTCATGTTATCTTTCTAACAATTTTTAGAGAGAAAGGTAGGACTAATCATTATGCATCTCCTGACTTTTCCATTTACTGCCCTTTCAACTTACTACTACTAGTTCCAGGCTTAAGTTTTCGGCATGCTCAACTTGGAACTATTTTCCTCCAAAAACAGTCTAGTGTCTCTTAGGTTGATTGGAGGTAAGGGTTATGTAGCGTTGGTTAAATTGGAGGAGTCTCTAAGCTATTTTCTTTTTGTCTTTCAAAACAGTACTTTGAAACAAAATTCTCAGTCTAATAGAAGGAAATCAACAGGATTATATCTCTGTACCCTTAAATCCCATTGTTTTCTGGACTTGGTTTCACCCTGGGCCACGTTCTGTCTAGCATCAAAGCTTTGCTCCATCCTTGCGGGCTGGCACTACTACTAGGAAACTTTACATCTTTGTTGTAGTTCTAGGAGCTTGAATGAGCTGTGCTTATCTAACTATCTGGCCTCCCAAGCAATCAAATGAAATTTTACTCCTGGAAATAAATCACATAGCACCATAAATCTCCAGGTCTATTGACATAAGAGATGTGTAAGTCCAAAATTTTACTTCATACTCCTCAGTGAGAATTCTGTATTAATTACTACTAATAAAAGCTAAGGCTTATTTGGTGTTTACCATGTGCCAGACACTGTTTTGAGTACTCTACATTTACTCACTAATTGTCACAAGAACTATATAAAGTAAATAAAATTATTATTCACATAAAAAGATGATGAAAGTTAGCACATGTCAGAGCTGGGATTTTGGTTCAAATAAACTTTCTCTAGAATTTGTGGCTATCCATTACTGTGCTATGCTGCCCCTCAAAATAGACTCATGGGAATCTTTCCTAAAACAATAAAGGATGTTTCAAAGTGGGCTCCTCTGAACTCAATTTTGACATGTTGCATGATACAATAATAAATTCAAATATCTCTAGAGTTTTGCATTTTTAAACAAAGCAGGAATTCAACAAAATCTTCTTTTACAATTGTCCCAGCAATAAAGAGAATATTATTCTTGTTTTCTTTTCTTACAGCTTTCCCCCTGATCCCGAAAATACACCCAAGTAAATCTAAACAGTATAGGCCAAGCCATTTTAATAGAAACTCTATTAACTAACTTGGATTTTAGAAAATAGTGCATTTACTAATTCTTTTCCTTCAGATGAGATGCTCTTAAGTCAACATGTTAAAAATTTCATGTTTCTTTGAATTTTAACACATAATTGGAACATAGAAAATTGTACTTACCCTCTTAGGCATGTAAAATTTAAATGTGAGCATCCTTGGGAGTTTGAGATCCTTATTCTGAGAAAGAATAGCACATTGTTATTTACAATCAAACTCCAGCTAGAAAAATTAAGTGTAATAATTTTAGTTAAAAAGGGAATATACTTACATTAACCATCTTGGACAGCATCTTTAAATCCAGTAGTAATTGCTCCAGTTGTTGCTGGGTTTCCTTTGTAGAGCTTGAAGTAGGTGCACTGTTTGTGATGAGTACAAGACTTAATGCAATGCAAGCCACGAGTTGCATCTTGTACATTGTGGCAGGAGTTGAGGTTACTGTGAGTAGTGATTAGAGAGGTTGATATGAAGCTCTTGAACAAGAGAAGCAATTTATACTGTTAATTCTGGAAAAAATATTATGGGGGTGTCAAACAAAATGTTTTACATATTACACATATTTTCAAAGGCTCTACCTGTGTGGCAAAAAGTATTACTTTTATTTTTCCTCTTCTGATGACTCTTTGGAATTTCTTTAAACCCCCATATACTGACTGAATGGATGAAGGTGAAATCCCTGTTGGTTATGTTAGCCCACACTTAGGTGGCAGTTCCAATTCATATAACTAACGCCTTCTGTATGAAACAGTTTTTCCTCCCTCTTTCACTAAGGGGGTGGGGATACAAAATTGGCTCATAAAAATGTTCTTTGTCATAAAACCATGCTGAACATGTGGAGCAGCATGTTGTGGACAAGAACAAGAGTAAATAGATGAAAAGAATAAATTTTTAGATTTGTTGATTAAACAGGAAGAATATTGGTTTCCTGTTTCAGGATGGTTTTACTTTTTTATCTGCATAATAACTGAGCTAATGCATACAATGTGATAGATTACGTCTCACACAATTAGCTAGAGGAATATTAAGATTAGAATATATAAAATGCTCATTGAGCTTGAGGTACATTTTAAGCTGTTATTTTTAACATGTTGCTTGTATCTGTTTAAAGCTCTTTATGTTTTTTCAAAAGGGTATGGTGTTTAACAAACAAATAATCAGGAAACAGTTTGTATGCAAAGATATTGATGCTAGTTCAAAAACAGACCTATGTATACGATGTAAACCAATCTATGAGTTTCTGCTTTCTATGCTTTCCTCTTTAATACACAGGGAGTTATCCTATAAAGCACCTGGGTTGCTATGAGTGTAAATATTATAGTTATGAAATATGAGTCAATAAACTGGGTGAGGTACTTAGGATATGTGTTCAAATTATCCTACTTGATATAATGCACCAACTGACTAAAAAATGGCATATATATATACCTCTAACATAACCTGGAGAGAGTTGAAGAGACTCTGTATTAAACAGATTGCTTCTAAGTCCTCCACTTTTTACTACCTTAATCATTTCTTATCTTGTTTTTAAATAGACATTCATCTAGCACCTGTAATGCCTTCAGACATATAGAAAGGGAGTGAAAGGAACAGTGCCACCAGCACACAATCTAACTTAAGCCTCACAAGAAACCTATGAAGTGATGGTTCCTGCTTGGCAGATTAGAAAACTGAGGCTCAGAGGAGTTAAGTAATTTGTTCTGGACCACTCAGCCAGTAAGGGGAAAAAGAAAGATTTTGAAACCAGAATATTTTGACTCCAAAGTCCACTCTCTTTCCACTTGTATTTTCGACCAAGAACTGGTATGCAAGAGGGAAGGTAACTATATATATAGATAATCAAAATCATAGATAGAAGGTGATTGCTGTCACCCTAGAGGTAAAAGTAAAGAATTTTGTAGAAGGAGCAGTTATGTTAAACTGGGCTTTGTTCTATGGTTAAGCTGTACATATGTGAATTTAGTGTTAGAAGGAGGGTAGTTTGCAGGAAAGGAAAAGCATTCCAAGAACACTCAATCAAAATCTCTTGTGGAGAAAAGAGAAAAACCATTATACTTACCTATACATTATACAATATTCTAGAGAAAATAAAACATCTTCATAAAATTTTGAAAATAAGCATTATAGTTCTTTATATAGGGAAAAAATCAAGGAAGAACCAGATCAAGAACACATATCATGGTCTTTTCTTTTTGTTAACTAAAATATGCAAATACATCTCTGTATGTTTCAAATCAAAACCACAAATTTGCATTAGGTATAAGGTGAAGGCTATTTGGCCATCTTTGTGTCAACTTTATTACACTTATTTTGCTTTTATGAAGACTTTAGCATCTCATCCCAGCATCCTCAGCTCAGACTTTCACCCTTCCAGAATGGAAGAATTAAGGCCCACACATTTTCCTGTGTGGGAGCTTTTCCAATGAGGTCTTTGATGTTCTCACAGTCTTGAGATTTATATTTCTGCAGCTATTTTCCATTAGAGAATGGGACAATATATGGCTACATTACTGGGACCCTGGCCTGATAGGCACCATTACAGAAATCAGCCTTACAATTTCTTGAAATGCTTAGGGAGAAAGATACCATAGCTGTGGTGTACTTTTGTTTTTTAATATGTATAACACCTAAGTGGACTTTTCTGAATGTAATGGTTGTAGAGTCAGTAGTAGACGACTACTATGTGTATCACTCCCCCTACTTCCCCTCTGAAAATAAGTTTACTTTTCAACAAGAAGCTGTTTTAGTTGCCTAACATTGTTTGTGACTCAGTCTCTTAGACTCAAGAGTAGCCCAGGTCCTTTAAAAAGGTTAGTCTGACTTCACGAAGCTGCCTACCAAAGAGGTTGGTCAGTCAGTTGCACATATTGTCCATCCATCAAGGCTGATACCTGAGAACCTCCTCCCCTCAATCCCTCCACTGAATTTATTCTTTCTGACTTTCACATCTTTGAAAAACTTTCATTTGATCTGGAGCTTGATGCCTATATTAATGCTTCTCTTGTCAGTTTCTCTAAAGGTCTGTTGGCTTTTCAAGATTCAGTTCTCTCTCTTTTAAGTTAGGTCATATTGTTAGATAATCTCCATACCACCCAGAGAAAGTTCAACGAGGAGGTCTGTGTTTACTGTGGAAATCTGAATTTCGTTCTTCAGTCATTGATTGGTGCACAGTCTTTTTATTTATGAGACCTTTGTTCCTCCATAATGTAATATCACTTCTGTAAATCTGTCTGTGATCATAGTCTCATGTTTGTGTGTTCTTCTGCAGTGTGGTCAATTTTAATGATGATCATAACCTTTTCGGATAGAAGCTCTTTGTTGACACTTCTAATGTTCCAAAGTGTTTTCAAATTCACTATCATTCACTTTCTTATGGATTCACAGTTTTACCGAAGAAAGAGGTCAAGTGACTTGTCCAAAAGACTCTTAATTAGTAGTGAATTTAGAGGAAAAAACCCAGGCCTTGTGATCCTCATAATCTCATCTTTTTCCAATGTAAAATAGTAGATGTCAAATTCTAAACCCATTAGGCTAAATAAAGAAAGCTGAATTAGACTATACCTGCTACTATCCATGATAGGCAATAATTCAGGCAAGGCATCGTTCATCCTCACCTAAACAATACTGGTCACTGAGCAGCTTCAGAATTTCTAAGACATTCTTAGAGCAGCTGAATTCACATAATATCTACAAAACCTGAGTTTTGCCATAGTATTGAATCTCTTTCTGGGGTCTTTTTTAAAAAGCACTAGATATTACCCCAAGTAGTGGGGCTTCTAGGGCTCCAGAGACACCCAAGTCCTACAGTCATGGCAGATAGCTCCAGAATTTGGTGCCTTGCCATTGGGCCCTACTTTGGACTTTGTGCTCCCAAGTGACAGAGTTGGACTCAGATGTGACTTCTCTACACATGCCTCTTCTGACCATTTTATTGAACCTATAGTTGGTGCTGGAGTGGGTAAAGGTATGTCCAGGAGACTTGAAGCTCTGGGCTGTCCATGTGCCAGCTGGGCCCTGAGCCTCAGTGGAGTTGCAACACCTCCTCTCCAGTTCATTGGACCCACCCAGGAAAACTAACAAGGAGGTGAGGATGGACAACCACCACACCAAGGGACTGAGGGATTCTACAACTGCAAGGAAGAGATCCTACCATCAGCCATATGGGATAGAGGACCCCTATCAGTTAGAGGTCAAGTGGGCATCACCATCCCAGAATCCTTAGAATTAGGGAATGAAATATGGAATAGAGTGGACTTATTGGTATTCTATAATAGACTCTATTGTGATTCTAGCAATGGAAGAAATTAAATTATTGATGTGGAGACAGTGGCCACTGGAGGTGCTAAAGAAAGGGAGAAGGAAAAAGAGGTATAATATGGGGGCATTTTCGGCACTTGGAATTGTCCTGAATGACATTACAAATACAGATACAGGACATTATATATCCTGCCATAATCTACAGACTGGAGTGGGAGAGGGTGTAAACCACCACGTAAACTATAATCCATGCTGTGTGGCAGTGCTCCAAAATGTGTTTATCAATTGCAATGGATGTACCACACTAATGAAAGAAGTTGTTAATATGGGAGGTGTGGGGAGTGGGGCACATGGGAATCCCTTATGTTTTTTTATGTAACATTTTGTGTAATCTAAGTATCTTTTAAAAATAAATAAAAAATATATTTAAAAAAAATCACTAGAGCTCTTGATATTTCCTAACAGTTTCTTCTGTTTCTAAAGTAAGGAAATGATTGTATCCACTGTGGACTTAAGCTGCTTTATGCCTTTAGAAGTACAGTATTCCAAAGCTGACGGGGAATATTGTACTATGCAATTGTCTGCATTTGGCAGGGAAGCATATCTTTGAAACTTTTGGCCATTTACTTTTTGTGTAATAGAAAGCCTCTAACATGTTATACAGCAGTAACTAGAGGTGGAATATGATGATCAGTCTTCTGACAATAATGGTAGTAGATTTGCAGAGTACTTCAAGTTTATAAAGCATTTTCACATCTAACATTTATTTTAGTTTGTCTCTTAATCTCATTTCACCACAAAATAGCTAAAATACTTTTTCTGTCTGTATATGTTTAATGAAGAACTTTTATTTTCTTCTTACATTAAGAATTAAGCCTTGCACTTTCTGATAAATACTTTCTCCTCTGCCAAGATAAATATCTTCATTAAATCTTGTGAAAATAAAGTTATCATTTCTGTATATTTAAGTTTATTTTAAAGTTGCTTTTCCTGCCTTACCCATTTACAAGTTCTCTTTTGACAGTTTGTTCTGTCTTTCTTCCCCTACAGTGACTTTGGATGTACCAATGACAGCCCATTGTTCCATATTTCCTAAATAATATATATTAATATATTATAGCCTGCTTTGATTGTTTAAAAGTTTATAACATTACTGTAAGATTACAAGATAATACATATTCATTATAGAAAATTTGGGAAACACAGAGATGCTTGAAAAAACAGCTAGAGAGAACTTTAACATGTTTTGGTATATGTCCATCTAATCTTTTTTTCCTGTGGTACATTTGTATTTTTTTCTCTTGATGTATTATAAATATTTCATGTATCATTAAGTATTCTTCTGAAACATTTTAATAGCAGCATAGAATTCTGCTGTATGACTATCCTATTATTGGAGTTTACATTATTTCCAATCATTCACAGTTATGAATAGTGCTATAATTTTTTTTTGTTGTTGTTGTGTGCTTTTTTTTTTAATTTTTTTATTTTTTATTGACTTTGTAATAATATTACATTAAAAATATATATGTGAGGTCCCATTCAACCCCACCCCCCCACCCCCCCTCTCCCCCCCCCCAACAACACTCGTTCCCATCATCATGACACATCCATTGGATTTGGTAAGTACATCTTTGGGCACCTCTGCACCTCATATACATTGGTTCACATCATGGCCCATACTCTCCTCTATTCCATCATGTAGGCCCTGTGAGGATTTACAATGTCCAGTGATTACCTCTGAAGCACCATCCAGGGCAGCTCCATGTCCCGAAGACGCCTCCACCTCTCATCTCTTCCTGCCTTTCCCCATACCCTTTGTCCATTATGTCCACTTTTCCCAATCCAATGCCACCTCTTCTATGTGGACACTGGATTGGTTGTGTCCATTGAATAGTGCTATAATTTACCAATATCTTTGCACATAAAGATTTGTACACATCTCTGTCCTCTTAGGATAAAATCTTATAAATGGAATTATTGGGCCAAAGGGTATGAATATTTTAAGGCTTATGATGCTTATCCCATCAATAGCATGAACCTATTTTTCTGAACCTCTTATATGGTTTCCATATTATTATATAGGGGAGAGGACAGGAGAAAAAGGAAAGGGAGTGGTAAAATGCATGTTAATTGGAGGTTATGTTTACCTAGGAAAGTCTTGGAATCTGGAGTCAGTAAAACCTGTGTATGCATCTTAACAAACCGCTCAACCCTCCATGAGCCTCAATTTTCTTATTTCTAAAGTGAGAATATGGACTTCAATGCTCCCTTATGAATGAAAAATATCACTAACCTGTTAACTTTGAATGACATATTTCTGATATACTACCCCTACCCTTTTCTTCCAAGATATTAAAAAAAGTGATGGCCTTTGCTTTGCAAAATTTCTGGATGTTATCCAGGTTTATCAGTCTGCCTAATCTGAGGGTTGAGTAAAGACAGATGGGAAAATAAGCTTTGCCAGTGTTGCCCAGATTCACTCTTTATTATTGTTATTTTTTTTTTAGGAGGTAGTGGGGATTGAACCCAGGACCTCATATGTGGGAAGCAGGCATTCAACCACCTGAGCTTCATCCACTCTCTCTAAATATCTTTTAATTCAATCTTTTAAAAATGAACTTAATAAAATAATTCTAAAAAAAATAATAATAATAAAATAAAATAAAATAATTCTGAATCATTCCACATGGTTACTAGAGTTAAGGTGGAATAGAGATATTATTCCGTAATATATCACTCCCATCCTTTCCTATCAGAACAGACCCATCCTTATCTGAATTGAAGGGCAACCTCATTTCTCTAAAACAACCAGAAACCGTAAAATGAATAAAAATGTCTTCTAAACAGAAATTATTGTACAAAAACTCAGAGTGAAGATGGTAAATGCATTTTCTCTCATCTGAATTATTGGCAGTAGCTTCTTAAAGTGCTATGTTGAGAAGAATTTGAAGTTCCTTCAGCCTCAGTGAAGTGTGTCGTGGACATTTAGTCCACAGTAGGCTTTGGAACATGATGTTATACATAGCCTGAACACCAAGTGTTCACCTTTTCTGCTCTTCATTTATGCTTTCTTTAGGCACAATTCTAGCCAGTTGTGTTATTTGTTTTCAAGAACAGTATGTTAGACACAATGGTGAAAATTAGTTTGCTTGCAAAAGAAGTTATAACTGATGGTTGAAAAGGGTGAGGGATAGGAAGTAGACATGAAAATAGAAAACATTTTGTGAAGTAAATATAGCAACCACAAAAAGCCTAGCATTCTGGAACTCTTGGCCTAGTGTATGGCCAAATCACCCCATGGACCCAGTAGGTCCTGAGAGTAACTCATGTCAGCAGAGTATAATGACTGAGTCTCACAGTGGTGACACTGCCTTTTCAAAAAAAGGTGGACATGTCTACTTTGCTTAGGAGGTTAGAGTATATGTAATATTAGGGGGAGAGATTTCTATTTCAAATGGTTAAGATAAAAACAGATTTGATGTTTCAACAATGCAAATGAGAGCACTTCACACTTCTGCTGATAAAGGCAAAACTTTTATTATAGAAGATAGTAATGCTAGAGAGAAGAGGAGGAAGTCAAGCCGATCAACCCATCCCTCAGTGCCCATTTATTCTTAATCAGCCTCTGCAAACAAAATGTACCTATTTGTATGTTTTTCACCCAACCTATTGTGGTATGAAGGCTTTCTATACTTTAAAGCTTTCAGAAGTAGTTAATAAGTGACTAATTTTAGCACCAAGCTTGCCTCTCATATTTTAAAGTTTCTGAATATGTACCCCATTCTTGAGTTTCTTCCGGATCTTTGACCACCAGTCTAACATAGGCCTAGTCCAACAATATTGATCAAGCACTTTGGTTCTTCATAAGAAAATGTTAGTATTCCTATAGAACGTGTTTTATCTCTTAGGCCAAAATTGTTTACAGACTAACCTGCGCAGACAATCTACCGCTGATAGGATTGGATTGTCCATTCCTTACAGCTTGGCCTAATAGGATAAAGGTTCTTAGATTATTTTATATCACTTGTCAGGATAAATTGTGAGTCCAGTTGTTGAGTACAGTAGTGAAGACAGCAAATAAATGGCCCATTAACATGATGGTTTACCAGCAAGAGCTTGCCAAATTAAAAACGAGGAATTAAAGAGAAGAAAATTTTAAAAGGATTTGATGATCTAAGATGATTAGAATACAGAATACCATCAACAGCACCAAAAACTTTTCTCATACTGTCCTCCATTAGGTAAAAGGCTTAGAAATTCCGGGTCTCAATCTAAATCATTCCTTCCCGTTGAGGTTAAAAATCTGTTTTTGTTTTGTTTGGTTTTGTGTGTGTGTTTTTTTGGTGTTTTGTTGTGTTATTTTTGTATATTTCTTTCAGAAAACCAATCACTGGCCTTGGCCTTCAACTCTAGCAGGTTTCTCAGATAAGCATGAGGAGAGAGATGATGAAAATGAGTAGAGTTTGGGTAATTCTAATACAGTAGCTGTCAGCATCAGAATGCCTGGAGAGTAGAATCCCCCACTGGGTGTTTTGTTTTGTTCTATTTTCTGGATAAATTATTTCCTTTTTTCTACTTACTTTGGGTTTTATTTTATCTTTTTTCTAGCTTTTACAGTGGAAACTTAGATCATTGATTTTGGACCTTTTCTTCTCTGAACATTTATAACTGAATTTCCTTCTAAAAACTGTTTCAGGTGCATCTTACAAATATTGATGTTATGTTTTTATTATCATTTAGTTTGAAATATTGAGAAAATTTCCCTTTTGCCCCACTGGGTGTTGATTCATGAATATATAGGCCTCTTAATAATTATTTCTTAAGGATTGAGGCAAATTTTATCCATGAGGTAAGAATGTATTATGAACTTTAAAAGGCATGGACACATCTCTAGGGCCTTTTCATTTGGGACATAAAGATCACGAGCCATAATTATTATCAGTAGACAAGAATTTTAACCTAGGAATAAAATCTAGGAAGTCATTTTGTTGTCAGTCATTGTATCAGCACTTGCTCTCAAATAAGAGGAAGATTCTGCCCATTGTGAAGATACATGGTCACTGAAAATATTGATATTAACAACACTATGTGCTAAATTAACGTGGGGGAGTTAACTGTTCCCTCTCTCTCTCTCTCTCTCTTCTCACTCTCTTTTTCACTCTCTCTTCCTCTGTCTTTCTCACTTTTTCCAAATTTCCCACATTGTGGTTCTGCAAAATAGGACAGTTCTTACAAAACCATTGAACTAATTTTAAAATGCTGAGCATACCAAAACCCTGTCATTATTTTTAGCATTCCTTCTTTTCTAAGGTAAGTTAGTAAACCCTTGGCGAGAGGGGCCATCTGGTAGGCACCACAGATGCTGTGGGAGTTAAGGACATTCTTAAAGTTTAGTTATTCTGAGTTTGAATATAGTCTTTTTTTTTTTATTCCCCCTTCTCCCACCAGTTATCTGTTCTCTGTGTCTATTTGCTGTGTGTTCTTTGTCCGCTTCTGTTGTTGTCAGTGGCACAGGAATCTGTGTTTCTTTTTGTTGCATCATCTTGCTGTGTTAGCTCTCCGTGTGGGTGGCTCCATTCCTGGGCAGGCTGCACTTTCTTTCACGCTGGGTGGCTCTCCTTACGGGGCGCACTCCTTGTGTGTGTGGCTCCTCTACGCGGGGAACACCCCTGTGTGGCAGGGCACTCCTTGTGCATATCAGCACTGTGTGTGGGCCAGCTCCACATGGGTCAAGGATGCCGGGGGTTTGAACTGCGGACCTCCCATGTGGTAGACGGACGCCCTAACCACTGGGCCAAGTCCGCTTCCCTGGATATAGTCTTGAAGAGGCAACATCCTGAAGAACTCTCAAAGGAGATCTCTCAATTGAGTTGTGAGAACACTGCCATAAGAAGTGGATACAGGTCGGCTGCTCCATAGATCAGAAAGATGATGAACTACTTTGAATATATATAGAGAAAATAATAATGCTTCAGAATTCTAATTCCTACTCAAGTGAGGTACATTTGATTTTAGAACAACCTATGAACATGGTAAGAGGCAGCATAAAAGTATGAAAAAGTTCTTGAGACTTGAACATATACATACAGGTGAGGCAAAAGATAACTTATCTGTTCAGAATATTCAGAAGACAAAAGAATAGTACTCTGTTGCCTCAATTTGGGGACAGACTGTAATCTAAGATAATATAGTCTTTTACTCATGGGTGGCTATGCTCTCTGTGATGGCAAACATTCCAACTATTAGAAATACATTTGGGATTGAAATAGCACTGCAGGTTCTGTTAATATACTCATATATTAATTAGAAGAATTAATATAATTAAACCTTAGCATCTCCTAAAATTCAAGAGATTAATGGATTATTCTCTATCCTAGAATAGGGAAATAGAATACTAGGCAATTAAGTTTATATGGGCTAGGTATTTAAGGAAGATATAGATCTAGATCACGTGGTACTATTTCCTGTGGCTATAGGTTTAAGTGTCATTCCTCAATGGAGAGGGTAGGACAATGTAAGTGTTCCAGGTGGCTAAATCATCAGGGTCTGAAAAAAGGAAGAACAACTCCACATCCTTACCAGACTCATCTATGTCCAGTCCTGTAGGGCAGCTGTGAAACACTAAATAGTTTGGAGCTTACTAAACGCCTCACTTTCTTCAGACCCAAAGAGATTTTAAAAATTTATCTCCTCATTTCTGCTGCAGAGAATGCTACTCTGCTAATAGCCATTCCTCCTTCCTACTTAGAATAAGAATCCTGATACATTGCTACCCCCAGTAAAGAACATCTTTTCAGTTCCCCTTTGCAGTGAAGTATGGCTGTGCAGATATAATGGCTGGAGCTCTGGCAGCTCTTCTGGACCTTGAGCACAGGGACCAGAACCTAGGAAGTATAGACCTGAGAGCTAGGAAGCTGATAACTTCATGGAGCTTTCACATCAGCTCAGATTGCCTAGTTCATGAATTCTTTTGTGTGAGAGAGAAGCCATTGTTTTAAGCCATTGCTGTTTTGGGTTTCTCTTTATATTAGCTCACAACACTGTATGAGTATATGGGACACCATGTTCTTTTTTAGAAAATTCTGTTTGTTATTTGAATGCAAAATATTTAGGAAAAACCCACCATACGCTATGGGAGCACAAAAATGAGTACCTATCCCTAGCCTCCAGAATTTTATATTTTAGTTGGAAAAACAGACATATATAAGGATGCTTTAATATAAGCCAATGGATGCAAGGGGATTGGTAAGCAGTTTAATTGCCAATTGTAAACTTTACTAACTTCTACCAGTACAAGAATAGATATATATATAGATCAATGGAATAGAATTGAGAGTCCAGAAATAAACCCTTGTTTTTATGATCAACTAAATTTTGACAAGGACACCAAGACAATTCAGTGGAGAAAGAATAGTCTTTTAAATAGATGATGCTGGGACATCTGGATATCTGCATGCAAAAGAATGAAGTTGGGCCTTTGCTTCACACCATGTACAAAAATTAACTCAAACTGTTATTTTCTAAATGTAAGAGCTAAAGCTCTTTGAAGAAAACATAGGAGTTGGTATTCATGACCTTGAATTAGGCACTGGTTTCTCACATACAACACCAAAAGCAAAAGTGACAAAAATAAACTGGACTTCATCAAATTAAAAGCTTTTCTTCTTTAAAGACACCAAAAATAAAGTGAAACAACCAACAGAATGGGGAAAATATTTGTAAATTATTTATCAGGTAAAGATTTGAATTCAGAATATATAAACTCATACAACCCAACAATTAGAAGACAACCCAATTTGAAAATGGGCAAATGATTTGAACAGTTACTTCTCAAAAAAAAAAAAGACATATAGTCAATACATACATTGTTTTAGTTTCTTGGCTGCTAAAAAAAGTACAATGTGAGGGATTGACTTAAATGATGGGAATATATTGGCTCATGTTTCTGAGGATAGCAGAAATCTAAATCAAGGATTAAGACCCATCCTGATTCGTTTGGGCCACACCTTTACTGAAGTAACCTCATCAAAAGGTCCTATTTATAATGGAGTTATACCCACAGGAATGGATCAAGTTTGAGAACATGTTTTTCTGGGGGTACATAGCTCCAAGCCACTGCACATATGAAAAGATGCTCAAAATCATTAGGGAAAATGTAAATTAAAGCCATAATGAGATAGCACTTTATACCCATTAGGATAGCTACAATAAAAAAGCAGTGTTGGCAAAGATGTGAGAAAAAGAAGCACTAATGCATTGCTGGTGGGAATGTAAGGTGGTGCAGCTGCTTTGAAAGGCAGTTTGGCAGTTCTTCAAAATATTAAACATAGAGTTACCAAATGACCCAGAAATTCTACTCCTAGGTATATATCCAAGAAAAATGAAAACATATCCATACAAAAAAAATGTACACAATTGTTCACAGCAACATTATTCACAATGGAAAAAAAAACCCAATGACCAGCTGGTGAATGGATAAACAAAATGTGGATTATTTATACAATGATTATTTAGCAGTTAAAATTCTGATATACTGATACATATCACAACTTGGATGAACCTTGAAAATGTTATGCTAAGTGAAAGAACCCAGTCAAAAAAGGCCACAAATGATGTGATTCCATTCTTCTGAAATGTCCAGAGTAGCCAAATTCATAGAGGCAGAAAGTAGATGAGTGAATTCCAGGGCTGTAGGAGAGGAGGAATGGGTAGTAACTGCTAATTGGTATGGGGTTTCTTTTTGGGGTAATGAAATTGTTCTGAAGTTAGATAGTGGTGGTGGCTGCACTACTGAATATACTGAAAACCACTGAATTGTACACTTACAGTATGTAAATGATGTCACAAAACTGTTAAAAAATGTTTTGCAAGCTCCACAATCATGGTTGAAACATATGCAACATACTTTCGGTATGTGGCTATAGTGAAGTAGATATTGTCCCAAAATTAAAACTAGCTGTATCTCTAAGAATTAAGTGTACAACCAATTTCTCTAAAACAATGATATCATTATAATTAGGAATAATTAAATAAATCGATTTAAAATATATTGTTAAATAATTAAAGCTACTACATGGCATTCAGTCACTACTCCTTTTGCCAATTTTACCACCTGATTAAGTCCCAAGCATTGAAGAAGTGACAACACTTTTTGAGTAGGCAGTGAAAATGGTATCCTTCTATACCACAGAATATTTGAATGTTGAAAAAATTAATTTTAAGAAAAATAACTATACTAACAAATACTACAGAGAGGTGGTAATTGTTCAAGTAAAGATAGAATTCAAAATATAGTACAGAATGCCTTTAAACAGCCAGGCTTGACCTTAGGTAACAAGTATATACCTGGTTCTGTGCACAAGCAGGTGTGGCAACTGTCTGACCACACCAATCCCCAACTGGCGCGCTAAGCAGGAGAACCAGAGAAAAACCACAGAAGACCCAGGTCAGAAGATGCAGATGGTGGCCTGTATGTGTTTGACTCTCATGATGTTTTCTTTGTTTGGATTTTATATTTTAATTGAGCCAACTTTTAAAAATTGGGGGAGTTGACCTAAAAATCTGGATTGCAGCTTCTCTTGAAAAGTCCAAAGATGTAGAAGCAAAGGTGTTATCTGCTGGAGCTTAGTGCTCGTTGCCCTCTTTAAATGGAGCATTCATGTGTCCATTCTCACCAACCCCATCCCTCATGTAATGGTTACCTAAGCACTAACAACCAGGCACTTTGCTGATTTGCAGTATGACCCTGGCTATGTGGACATTTGAGTTAGCTACCCTAAATCTAGGTGCAAATCTAACCTGCCTTGTGAACTGAGGCAAGATGCTTCACCTTTCTAAGTCTGATTTGTCTTCTATCAAATGAGGCTGAGACTACCTGCCATTCTCTCCCTTTCTTCCTCATAGGATTGTTAGGGAAGATTTAAGAAAATGATATGTTGAAAGCACTTTTCAACTAAAAAGTCCTGTATAAATCACTTTTGGTCTTTCCCTTCCCTCATTAACAGGAATCCCATGTTCTTCTAACCACTTAAACCAAAAAACCATGCAGTCATCTTTATCATCTCACAAGTAACCAATATTCAATCTGCAGGCAAACCCTGTTGATTTTGATGAAAAAGAGGCAAACCAAGCTTTTATCATCCATTTTTATTCTCACTGTCTGAAATTTTTGCAGTATTTTAGCAAAAATAAAAATCTCCGTGGTAATATCCTTTACATTCCTTCAAATATCCAGCTCATAACCATTCCCCTAGACTTCAGTGTAGTACAGATTGAACTTGAAATTTCTATCTAAGCCATAAGTCAGTAACTAGAAATAAAGGAGTTAAAATGTTACATTTATTAAGTTAAATAAGTGGCAATTCTTAACCTCTCATTGCCTTAAAAAAAAAATTACTATTCTATCCAAATTATATGACCTGATTATGATGGCTTGGATTATGTACCCCACGAAAACAATTTACTAATCTTAATCCTTTCCTATGGGTGTGAGCCCATTGTAAATAGTACCTTTTGATGAGGTTACTTCAGTTAAGTTGTGGCCCAGCTCAATCAAGATGAGTCTTAACCCTATGATTGGAGACCTTATAGAGAAGGCCACAGAGAGAGAAGCCATGTGTCACAGCCAGAAGCTGGTAGTCAATGGAACCTGGAAGAGAAAAAAGAAGACACCACTGCCATGTGCACTGCCACTTGAAGGAAAACCCAAGGCCAAGGATTTCCTGCAGGCTGCCCCAGAATGCCACAGTACTCTGGGAGAAAGCATTGGCTGTTTGATGTCTCAATTTTGGACTTCTAGTCTCAAAACCATGAACCAATAAAATCCTGCTATTTAAACCAACACATTGTATTTGTTTAAGCAGCTAGAAAACTCAAACACTGGTATTTCTTGTGTTTTCACATTTAGATAAAAGGATCATTTGGGAATATCCACATTAGTGTGCTTGGGAGTAAATCCAGTTCCCATTACTCAAGTGCTCCTCCTCGGGGAGATTCAATCTTTCTAAGAAAAAGTAACTCTTCACAGTTTTAAGTCACTATGAGATCTAAGGAGGAAGGAAAGATAAAACCACGAACCTGTAGCATAGGAAAGAGATTTAGATAGTCAGTGAACAAATATTCATAGAAACCACCATTATCTTTTCATTCTGTCTGTAATCTGTGCATGACTCAAAAATCTTCCTTAACTAGACATATTGTTTCATGGGCAAATCCTTTCTTAAACTGGAAAAATTATTTTATAGTTGACCACATTAAAAGGATAGTTCAACCATGTCTGAACCTAGTTTCTAAGAATACAAATTCTTTCAGGCATTGTTAACATGAGACAGATGAATGATGATACCCTGGAAATAAGGAAAAAGGATATTTTTGACCAACATATCAGTTAGGATGCTTTTGACTATGAGTAAGAAATTAAAATGATTGAAACAGTAAATAAATGTCTTATCTCCCATAGCAGGAAGTCCAGAGTAGGTGAGGTCTCAGGGCTGGTTAATTCAGACACATAATGATGTCATCAGTTTCCTTCCATCTTTCCGCTCTGCTGCCTACAAAGTTATATTCATGCTAAGGCAGATTACCTCATGGCCAATTTCTTGGCCTAATGCCCATAGTTAGAGGTATTGCCTAAATAAATATTGAGTGTATGAGTTTCTCTCCTAACAACGGTCTTCTCAACCCAATCTTTTTTTCCCTCAGTTTAAAATGCCTCTGTCTTGAAGCACTGTGAAACATTAGCCTTGAGAGGGAGTCCCCACGTATTACTACTCCTCATAGTCAGACTGGATCCTTTTGTAGGTGAAGAGAATGATTAATAATAGGAGGTGTTGGGAAAAAGCAGGGATATCTGGCTTGTTTTACTCACAATCCTATATAAATTTCCCACCTCTCTGTTTTTTGCATTTTTTTTCAACTAATAGGCTCAAAATACTGAATTCTTAATAAACTTGTATTATAAACCATAGACAAAAAGGGCCTCTCTTAGAAAAGAGCTGTATTTTCTTCCTTCTCTGCTACCACCGGATGGGTCACCTTTAGCCCCAGCTTCTCTCTTTCTTGTAGGGTTTTACTAGGGCAGCAAAAAGTAGCCAGCACATTCCAACATCCCAGTTTTTTCTTATCATTTTCCCTGAATACTATGTCAGTATGCATATACCTGTCTCCCAAGGTAAAACAATTTAATGGACTGTTTCACAACTGTTTCTAGAACTCGCAGCCAGGAATAGAAGGATGCCCATCATCATTGACCCCACCTTATCTACTCAATATTTTTACCTCACATTTTAAGGTCTGAGATTTGCAACATCTCAGTTTCAGGTACCATATTTTTTCAGATAGTATAGTCCCAGCCAAAGTAACAGAAACCCTGCTTCAAATTACATAAAAACAAAGGACGACAATCTCACATAATAGGAAGTCTACCCGAAGAGGAGACTCCAAAGTCAGTTGATGCAACACCTTAGTGTTGTCATCAAGGACCCATTGTTTCAGCTGCATGATGAGTTGGTTTCAGGCAAAGGCTGGTTACTCTGATGGACATACAATAGCTGCCAGCAGCCCTGAAACAAAGTGCTTCCTCCTTCATATCTAGCAGGAAAGTGAAACTAATGACACTGCTTTTTTTATCCGTGACTCAGATTGGCTTAAACTGCCCATTCCTTAACTAACCAGTTCCAAGCAGGAGAGACTTAATCATGATCAGCTTAGACTGATCTTCTAGGATAGAGTTGATAATGGGGGATGAACTCTAAAACCCTCTCTAGCCAGGCCTTTACCAGTGTGTATTCATGTACATATAAATGTATTGACTATTATTCTAATAATTCTTCCTTCAGTACTAGCCATGTTTCTTCCTGTGCTCACCCACACCTCAGGTCTTAGAATGAATACTATTGTTTACATGAGTAGATGTTGGCAGAAAAATAGACAAAGCTATGCATCTGTCGTTTCACTTTTGACTTAAGCCATTGTTACCAACAGTGGTGGAATGTACCCCAGAAAGGCATGTTCTTTAATTTAATCCATTCCTGTGGGTGTGGGCCCATTGTAAGTAGGAACTTTTTACTAGGCTACTTCAATTAAGGAGCGACACACCTCATTCAGGATGGGTCTTAGTTCTCTTACTGGAGTCCTTTATAAATGGAACAAATACAGAGAGAAAGAGAGAAAGCCACAGGGAGCAAGAAGCTGAAAGCAAAGAAATCCAAAAGAGAAGGGAGAGACAAGCAGACACTACCATGTGCCTTGCCATGTGGCAGAGGAGTCAAAGATCACTGACAGCCTTTCTTTAGGAAGTAAGCACCACCTTGATGATGCCTTGATTTGGACATTTTTCTCAGCCTCAAAACTGTAAGCTAATAAATTCCCATTGTTAAGCCAACCTACTTCATGGTATCAGCTTTCGGCAGCCTAGGAAATTAAAAGAGCAACCAAAACGTCAATACTGCAATAAAGCTAGTTGAATACCCTGTATCATTTAGGAAAGATTTAAGGTGCAATGGCTTGAATGAATTTGGTTTTATTTGTGTAACATAAGAAATCTGGTTGTATGTACTTGCTGGTATTTGTTCAGCAGCAGGACTTGCCAGGACTAGCACCTTTAATTCTCAGCCTTTTTTTATATATATGTACCACCTCATGGTCACAAAATAACTGCTGCAATTACAGACATAGAGTTGTTTTTTGTTTAGGTCCTGGGGCCAGGGATTGAACCTGGAACCTTGTATGTACTGAGCCACATAGGCACCCTAGTTGGTTTTTTCATTTCTTTTCTTGTTGTTTTGCCTTAATGTTTTTAGGAGGCATCAGAGATCAAATCAGGACCTCCTATGTGGGAAGCAGGCTCTCATTTGCTAGGGCACATCTACTCCCTAGAGTTTATATTTTAAAGCAGGAAGAAGAGAGAAGAGTAATAGGTAAAATGTCATCCAAGTGTAAATATTTTTGTCAGAAGCTATAGCCATCAGACTTTTACTTATATATTATCGGCCAGAACTAATGTCGCATGGCCACCCCCAGCTGGTATGTGATTATAGAGAAGGAGTTAGGGTAAGCCAACCACACACTCCAAATGAGATAAAGTTTATAAGCATTCATAGTTAAGTGCAGAGTAATTAATTTTTTTCCAGAAGCTGAAAGTGCATTTATGGATGGTGGTGAGTATAAGGATCTAGATATGCCCAGATACCTAGCTGCCCTATCCTGTAGGAGCGTTTCAGACTGTCACGTCTGGCAGCTTGTCTAGACTCAGTAGACTGTGTGTTCTCCATGCCTCCTTCTACTCTGCGGTTTTCAGCCCAACTTCCTGGGTTCCTGTCCTGAAGACTCCAGTTGGTTTGAAGAAGCAAGTTGCAAGAGGCTGCAGGAAGCTCGTGGTTGACCTGGCTCCCCGTTATCCCACAAATAGTCTATACACTCTATTGTCATAATTCTTTCACGTTGTCCAGTGTGGGCTATCAGGGATTCCTTGAGTCTCTCTTTCCTCCTCTGACCCCAAGGGAAACTGTTGTTTTAGTTTTGATAAGCTCTGGCAGAATATGGAGAGGACTTTGCCCCATGACTGGGCTTCAAGTGTTGTCCCCTCCTTTGCTTCAATTCTCTTATCTTCTCTCTTGTCATATCTACAGTTTACTGGATTGGGGGTAGGGGGAAGATAGCACAGATGAGGATGTGTGGGACTTAGGATGCCAGAAGAGGGAAAAAGTATTAGAACAAAGACGACTTCAGTTTAACCTTCCATTGAGGCCTGCTTTCTCCCACAGCATCTAGAAGGTATCCTAGATATAGGATCTCTAATAGGGCAAGCCTGGAGGACCTAATTCCCACACTTCCATTCTTCCCAGGCTAGCCCTGCTCTGAACAGAGAAATGGTTATAGTCCTCCTGATGACTCAAAAATAGTCAAGCTTCCTGGGAATAGTCAACCTTGCTGGGAACCAGTTCAGCAAGTAAAGGTGAACTTTTTTTCTGACACCTTTAGTTCAGAAATCCACACACAGATTTTAATAGCCTCCAAGGCAGTGATGCAGATGCAGAGTAGCTAAGTGGTGATAGCTGTTTATATACCTGTCTGGGACTCCCTATGCTCACTTTCTCTGAACACCTCAGAGGTTAGGAGGTTTTAAACAGTATGAATTGTTTGAAGGGCAGAAGTATTATGGGGCCTTTTTTCATTCCAGTGCTCGGCATATTATGTTTGCTGTGTTCAGAACCAGCCCTGTTTTTTTCTAAATCCTTCAACAGCAGTTATGGTCCTAACAGTCTGCCAGGGCTGTCTGTTGTTGGAGAAATATAGCATGTGCTTGGTTTTAAAACATAAACCTGATTCCCCAAAGAGGTTGTCAACTACTCAGGAATGAATCTACAAGGGTAAAAGGGAAAAAAACTTTGAACGTTTTGTTGTTCATTGTAGAGATTTTGGCAAATATTAAAAAGTACAAAGAAAACGATTACCATCCACAGTCCCATACACCCAGAAATAACCACTAGTAACAATTTGATGTGCTTCTTTCTTGTTCTCTCCCTTCCCTTCCTTCCCCAACTTCCCCCCCACCCCCATTTCTTTCCCTTCTCAATTGGACTTTCCTCCTCCTCCTCCTCCTTTTCCTCTGCCATCTCCTTTTTTTTTCTAGCTCACTCTGTCTCTCTCTCAATGTGTGCATATGCTCATGCCCCTTACAAAATTAGGATCATATCATCTTCATGATTTTGTGTTCTCCTTTTATTCATCCAACATTATATCATGACTGTTTTCTCAGAAAATAAATATTTTTCTCCTTTTATTCATCCAACATTATATCATGACTGTTTTCTCAGAAAATAAATATTTTTCAAAAACACACTTGATCATTATCATTTTAGTATTTTAGGGCAGATGAATGTATCATTTACTTAGTCATTCTCCTGATAATAATCCATCCCTTTTCAGAAAAAAATTTCAACAGCATTTATAGAAACTTCTTACAGCATCTAGATGAAAATCAAACTAATTAAGACTTTTAATTGAGCTGAAATGTTCAAGGTCCTGTGCTAAATATTGCAAAGCAAATAAAGAATTATAAGGCCTGGTCTCTGCTCTCAAACAGATTTTTAAATTCATTGTGGTGTGATAATTTCAAAATTAAGAATAACCTATATGACTGATTCTCATTATTCACAGTAATTATTTTCTAAAAAGTCACAGCAAATACTGAATTAGTAAATGCTGAACCATTCCTCCGAGCAGAAATACAGCCTTAAGTTCCTGGGGGCCTTTGGTCACAACATTAACTCAATTATCAATACATAACCTTGTTTTACATGTGTTTCTGTCTGAAGATGCCTTTTGTCTTTTGGTTCTTCTTTAAATTTGCATGCTATAATTCCCTAGGAAGTTCTTCCTTTCACCAGCCTTTTAGAGACTGCTGACTGCTGGCATTTAACCCATCTAGAAACAGTTTCATTGCCTTCACGACATTTTAAAGAAACATTTAAACAAATCTTCTGAACACAAATTTAAGTAAGTTTCATCATGAATCACATTGGGGGCAGGTAACTGGATTTCATTAAAGAAGGTGTTGATTCATTAACATTAAATGCAAAACCAGTGGCACTATAACTCATGTTTGAAAAACAAAGCTTATCTATCTAATGTGCATATTCTCCATAAGGTACCTCACAGCCTTCTTATGCTTTGGACAGTACTTTCAGCAAGTGCTAAAAATTGCGGCCATTTTAAATATCAAAATCACCAATAAAATGCACAGAATGTGAAATATGTGGCACTAATATACTGCAAAAAGGACACTTGTTTACAGTATGAGAGCTGAAACAAGAAGGCAGATGGTGGTTCCCTCATTTTGGCCTTAGGTAGAAATGTGTGTGTAGGGTGACTTGGAATTTTCTCCTCTGTTTATATCCAGCAATGACAGTGAAGGCACCACGATAATTGATTTTGGAGTTACAAATAAATTTTAGCCAGTAAGTGAATTTGCAAATATGGGATCTGTGAATAATAATGACCAACTCTAGTTTGATACTTTAAATATGTAGCTTACAATCTAAAACAATAAGTACTTTAATTATTTTAAAATACTATTTATTTTATGTTTTTTCTACTTTCCAAAATCATGTGAGACAACTTAAAAGAAATAGTTACAATAAAATTATGGACAATTCTAAGAAGAGGAAAATGATAGGAACCAAGTTATAAAGGGTAAAGGAAGGAAGGAAAAAGAGACCAATGAAACCAAAAAACCCAACCTAAGAAAAACTACCTCAATGAGCAGAGAGATGCTACACAGCTTTTATTTTTTAATGTCCACTCTTTCATTAATTTCCTTACTCTCTCAGTCCATAATATTTACTGAGCAATTACCATGTACCAATCACTGAGTTAGGAGCTGGGAAACAATGACAACCAAAATAGACATGTTCTCATGGAACCTACCTTTCACCAGGAGAGACAGGCTTTTTCCTGGCCCCAAATGACAGTGTCATCAATAACATTGTTGTGGAAAATTCAAAAATCTTCTACACATCTCCATTTCTATTATAGGTCCTCAGACGTATCAGTGGACACTATGCTAAGTCAAAGAATTCAGCATGAACTTTGAAAAATATCATCCATCAATATAAGGTTTGAAATAGAGATAATAAGGCTTGAAGCATTTAGAAAAACGAACGTCTCATTATGAAATTCCATATGTAAATCAATTGTCTTAGCTAGTTTTTAATAGTTATACAGTTGATTGACTTCTTTTACAAGCACATTACTAACATTTTGAAAAATGTTAAGTGGGAGTAACTCTTCTTTAAACCCCTGACGGAACCTAACCAATATTATCTTTCATTTCTCATTCCAATCTTTTAAATGTGCACATTTTACATACATGTGATCATATATTACATGGATTTTTAACCAATTTTATTGATACATATTAATAAAGCATACAGTTTATCCAAAGTATACAATCATTGTTATTTGGTAAAATCATATAGTTGTGCAATCATCACTTCAATCATTATTAAAGCTTTTTCATTATTTCAATAATAATAATAAACAAAAAACAGACAAGAATATTCCTCACCTATCAGTCTCCCACTGTTTCCTCTGCTGATTTTCCTGGCTATTCTTGCACAATTATTTATTTGTTTATTAAGCAGTTTTATTGAGCTATATTTACATACCTTATGATCCAAAGTGTACTACCCATGGCTTTTAGTTTAATCACAATGTTGTACATTCATCATCTCAAAAATTTTAGAACAATTTCTTTACTCCCTACCATTCCTTCATCAGCCGTACATAACCACTAATCTAATTTCATCTTTATAAATTGATTTATATTTTATATAAATGGAATATAAACAATATGTAATACTCTGTGTCTGGTCTCCTCACTTAGTATAATGTGTTTTTTTTAGGTCTGATATTAACATTTTGTAGTATTAACCTACATTTGTTCAGTTTCAAGCAAAAATGGTCATATATACAATTTTATGCACATTCGTATTTCATGTAATATAGTTACATTTCACATAATATATTTAGTTTGTAATAGGGCAATCACACAGTATTTGTTCATTTGTGTCTGGCTTGCCTCAATCAACATGATGTCCTCCAGTTTTATCCATGTAGTCATTTGTTTTACAACTATATTTCTTCTTACTGTTGCATAATATTCCTCTGTGTGTATATTCCACAATTTCTTTATCCATTCATCAGTTGATGAACACCCAGGTTGTTTCCAACTTTTGGCTATTGTGAATAACACTGCTATGAACATTGGTGTGCAGATGTCTATTCATGTCACTGCTCTCAGTTCTTCTGGGTGTATACCAAGTAATGGTATTCCTGGGTTCCATGGCAAGTCTATCTTCAACTTCATTAGGAATTTCCAAACCGTCTTCTACAGTGGCTGTACCATTTTACATTCCCACCAACAGTGAATAAGCGATGCTATCTCTCCATATACTCTCCAACATTTATAGTTTTCCAACTCTTTAATATAATAGCAGCCAGTCTAACAGGTGTGAAATGATACCTCATTGTAGTTTTGATTTGCATTTCCCTAATCATTAGTGATGTTGAACATTTTTTCATCTATTTCTTTGCCATTTGTAATTCTTATTTGGACAATTGTCTTTCCAAGTCTTTTGCCCATTTTTTAATTGGATAGTTTGCCTTTTTATTGTTGAGTTGTATGATCTCCTTAGATATCATGGATATTAAACCCTTATCAGATATGCGATAGCCAAATATTTTTCTCCCATTGAGTCCGCTGCCTTTTCTCCAAGTCCTTTGAGGTGCAAAAGTGTTGAATTCTGAGGATTTCCCATTTATCTCTTTTATCTCTTATTGTTCATACTTTGGGTGTAAGGTATAAGAAACAAATTACCACCTACCCCGAGATCTTGAAGGTGTTTTCCTACATTTTCTTCTAGGAGTTTTATTGTTGTTGTTTTTATATTTGAGTTCTTGATCCACTTTGAGTTCATTTTTGTATAAGGTGTGAGATAGAGGTCTTCTTTCTTTCTTTTGTATATGACTGTCCAGTTCTCCCAGCACCACTTGTTGAATAGACTGATCTGGCCCAGCTGGGAAGGCTTAACAGCAAGTAAAAAATCACTTGACTGTAGAGGTGAGGGTCAATTTCTCAGTTCTCAATTCAGTTCCATTTGTTAATCTGTCTGTCCTTATGCCAGTACCATGCTGTTTTTACCACTGTAGCTAAGTAATATACTTTAAAGTCAGGAAGTAAGAGTCCTCCTACTTTGTTCTTCTTTTTAAAGACATTTTTGACTATTGGGGGGCTTTTACCCTTCCAAAAAATTTGATTATTGGCTTTTCAATTTCTGAAAAAAGGCTGTTTGGATTTTTATTGGGATTTCATTGAATTTGTGAATGAGTTTGGGTAGAACTGACATCTTAATGATATCTAGTCTTCCAATCCATGAACACAGAATGTCTTTCCATTTATTTAAGTCTTCTTCATTTTTTTAAGCAATGTTTTATAGTTTTCTGAATACAGATCCTTCATGTCCTTGGTTAAGTTTATTCCTAAATATTTTATTGGTTTAGTTGCTATTATAAATGGAATTTTTTTTCTGATTTCCTCCTCAGATTGCATTTCAGTAGTGTATAGAAATGCTATTGTTTTTTGCATATTAATTTTGTATCCCACCACTTTGCTGAATTCATCTATTAATTCTAGTTGCTTTGTTGTGGATGTTACAGGATTTTCTAGAAATAGGATTATGTCATCAGTAAACAGTGCAAGTTTTACCTCTTCCTTTCCTATTTGAGTGTCTAGCCTAATTGCTCTAGCTAAAACTTCTAACACAATATTGAATAACAGTGGTGACAGTGGGCATCCTTATCTTGTTCCTTATCTCAATGGGAAGCTTTCCGTCTTTCACCATTGATACAATGCTACCTGTAGGTTTTTCATATATGCACTTTACCATACTGAGAAAGCTTCCCTTTTTTTTTTTTTTAATTAAAAGCTTACTTCTATTCTTATCTTTTGGAGGGTTTTATCAAGAAAGGGTTTTGTATTTTGTCAAATGCCTTTTCTGCATCAATTGAGAGAATCTTGTGATTTTTCTTCTTCAGTTTATCAATGTGGTTTATTACACTAATTGATTTTCTTGTGTTGAACTACATTTGCACACCTGGGATAAAACCCACTTGTTCATGGTGTATAATTCTTTTAATGTGCTTTTGGTTTCTGTTTGCATGTATTTTGTTGAGGATTTTTGCATCTATAGTCATTAGAGTTACTGTTTTGTAATTTTCTTTTTTCTTTTTCTTGTAGTATCTTTATCTGGTTTTGGTAGTAGTGTGATGTTGGCTTCATAGAATGAATTTGGTAACATTCTTTCCTGTTCAATTTTTGGAAGCGCTTGAGCAAGATTGGTATTAGAGCCAAATGAATGATTGGTAGACTTCGCCTGTGAAGCCTTCTGGTCCTGGGCTTTTCATCATTGGGAAGTTTTTGATGACTGTTTCGATCTCTTCATTTGTGATTGGTTTGTTGAGATATTCTGTTTTTTCTTGGATCAGTGTAGGTGGTTTGTGTATTTCTAGGAATTTATTCATCTTGTCTACATTTTCTAGTTTTTTTGGCATACAGTTGTTCATAGTACCCATTTACAATCTCTCTTATTTCTGCAGGGTCAGTAGTAATATTCCCCTTTTCATTTCTGATTTTATTTATTTTTGTCTTATGCCTTATTTTCTTTGTCAGTCTATTTAAGAGTTTGTCAATTTTGTTGATCTTCTCAAAGAACCAACTTTTAGTTTGGTTGATTCTCTCCATTGTTTTTTGTTGTCATTGTTCATGATTTCCTTTATTTCTGCTCTGATCTTTACTATTTCTTTCCTTCGGCTAGGTTTGGGATTAGTTTGCTCTTCTTTTTCTAGTTCCTCCAGGTTTGCAGTTGGGTCTTCATTTTAAGTTCTTTCTTCTTTTTTAATGTAAGCATTGAGGGCTAAAATTTCCCTCTCAGCAATGCATTTGCATTGTCCCATAAGTTGATATGTTGTATTCTCATTTTCATTCATCTCAAGACCTTTTCTGAATCCTCTTGTAATTTCTTCTTTGATCCACTGTGGCAGTTTGATATTTTTTATGAATTATGAAAAGGGATATAGATTATGTTTATAAATTGGTCTCTTCCTCTGGGCATGATAACTCTCTGATTTTATTAGATTTATCTAAGAAATCTGATTAAATTATGTTAAGATTAGTGCTTTGCTTCAACTGTGTCATTAGAGTGCGACTCAGCATTGAGTCTCAGCCCTGTTGGTTGGCTAATAAAACACTCCACACAGAAGTAGACACACAGAGAAGAAGAAGAGAGGAAGAGAGACAGCTCATTAAACATGGCAGGAGCTCCAGGAAGAGTGATGAACCTATTAGTCTACAGCTAACCTTGTGAAGAGAACAGAGCAGCTGAGCCTGGAAAGAAATGAGCCCCAGGGAGAGAGATTAGCCTTATGCCAGCCTACAGCTGAGAATGGAAGAAGCTGGGCTCATGGAGCCTTAAGAGGAAGAAGGAAGACTGAACCCTCACAGATGTCACCCTCCATCTTGCTTCAACACATGACTACAGAGTTTGGTGAGGAAGTAACTTTGAGTTGGACTTTTTAGGACCTTGTGACTGTAACCTTCTAAAGCCAACAGATTTCTGATACTTTGCAGCAGATCCCTTTTGGCTGACTAATGCACCCACCACTGATTATTTAAGAGTATGTTGTTTAATCTCCATATAGTTATGAATTTTATCTTTTTCTGTCCATTATTAATTTCTAGCTACATTCCATTGTGATAAGATATAGTGTTTTGTAAAATTTTGATCTTTTTAAATTTATTGAGACTTGTCTTTTGACCCAACATTTGGTCTATCTTGGTGAAGTATCCATGAGCACTTGAAAAGAATATATATCATGCTGTTTTGGGGTGCAGTACTCCATAGATGTCTGTTAGGTCTAGGCTATTTATCCTATTATTCAAGCTTTGTTTCTTTATTTAACCTTTGTCCAGATGTTCTATCCAATACTGAGAGTGGTGTATTGAACTCTCCAACTGTTATTGTAGAGACATCTATTTCTCCCTTCACTTTGCCGGTGTGCCTCATGTATCTTGGGGCAGTGACGTTCGGTGCTTAAATATATAGAATAGTTATTTCTTCTTGTTGAATTGCCCCTTTTATTAATATATAATGACCTTCTTCATCCCTTATAAGAGTTTTACACTTAAAATCTCTTTTGTCCAGTATGCGCATCACTACTCCAGCTCTTTTTTGATTGCTATTTCCATGGAATATCTTTTTCCAACCTTTCATTTTTAACCTGATACGTGCTTACATCTGAGTTGAGTCTCTTATAGACAACATATAGATGATTCATATTTTTCATCTATCCTATCAGTATGTCTTTTGATTGAGGAGTTCAAGCCCTTAACAGTCAACATTATAACTGTAAAGGCATTACTTACTTCATCCATTTTGACTTTGGATTTCTGTTGTCATATTGTACTATTTTTTATCTTTTTACCCTTTCATTTACCCTTTCTAATAATTTTCATTTCTACACTGTTCTCCAAGTCTCTCACCCTTGTTTTTATCCTTTCAGGCTGCAGCACTTCCTTTAGTATCTCTTGTAAATCTGATCTTTTGGTAACATATTCTATCAGTTTTTGTTTGTCTGTGAAGGCTTGAACTCTCCTTCCTTTTTGAAGGTCAGCTTTGTTGGATACAGAATTCTTGGCTGGCAGTTTTTCTCTTTCAGTATCTTAAATACATCATACCAATTTCTTCTCTCCTCCATGATTTCTGATGAGAGATTGGCACTTAATCTTATTGAGTTTCCCTTGTATGTGATGCATACTTTTGTCTTGCTGCTTTCAGAATCTTCTCTTTATCCCTGATATTTGTCATTCTGAATAGTAGGTGTCTGAGGGTAGGTGTATTAGGATATGTTCTGTTTGAAGTGTGTTGTTCTTCTTCGATATTGATATTTATTCCTTTCATAAGAGTATGGCAGTTTTCAGTCATTATCTCCTCAAATATTCTTTCTGCCCCTTTTCCATTTTCTTCTCCTTCTGGTACACTGATAACATGTATGTTTTTGCATTTTGTGTTGTCATTCAATTCCCTGAGATCCTGTTCCATTTTTTTTTTTCCTTTCTGTTCTACTGTTCTATCCATTCCAGATATTCTGACTTCTAAATCACTTATTCTGTCACAATTTGAATCTGCTCTTATGTGCCTCTAATATATATATATATTTTTTAAATTTATTTTATTATTTATTTCCCCCCACCCCCATTGTCTGCTCTCTATATCCATTCGCTGTGTGTTCTTCTGCGTCTGCTTGCATTCTCCACAGGAATCTGTGTTTCTTTTTGTTGCATCATTTTGCTGCATCAGCTCTCCGTGTGTGCGGCACCACTCCTGGGCGGGCTATGCTTTTGTCATGTGGAGCATGCCCCTTGCACGTGGTCTCCCCTATGTGGGGGACACCCCTGTGTGGCATGGCACTCCTTGTGTGTGGCAGCGCCACGTGTGGGCCAGCTCACCACATGGGCCAGGAGACCCTGGGTTTGAACCCTGGACCTCCTATATGGTAGGTGGACACTCTATCCCTTTAGCCATGTCTGCTTCCCTCTAATATATTTTTAAACTCATCCATCATGACTTTCATTTCCACAAGGTCTGTTACTTTTCTTTGCAGATTTTCTAATAGTTCATTCTGCTCACTGAGTGTCTTTTTAATATCCTTTATCCCTTTAGTCATATTTTCTTTCAACTCTTTAAATTGATTTATGAGAGTTAAGTAATGATTATCATTGATTAATTGTCTAAAATCCTGCATCTCTTAAGGAAATTTGGTTTGTTTCTTTGGCTATCTGAATATGTTGGTGCATTTACTCTGCCAAATTTCTCTCTCTTGCCTATTGTTACTAATTTTTTACAGCTCTTCTTTGATATTTGGTTTAATTTATCCTAAGTCATTAAAATTTCCCAGCTTCAGTTATCAAAATCATACCAGGGACTCACTAATACAGCACAGATTTTCTCCCAGAAGTTAGAGAATGTCTGCCCCTTATATGACTGTTCTGCCATTATGGGGACTCATTTACTTCTTGTCTGTGCATTTATGGCCCCTGCTGCTAAGGCTTAGCTGATTCTAATATCCTTATGGCATCTATTTGCTCATGCTTGTACTCTTTTATGGTTTCTGTTTCCTGCCCCCTCTCTTTCTCCTGACTTTCTACTCACTATAGATTGCTGATTCTGATGCTGAGTATTCCACATTCAAAATCCTCAAAACTGTGGCTCTGATTAGATAGGCTTGTCCTCATCTCTGTTGAGCTCAGCACTAGGGCAAGTAGAGCTCATGGGATGGGCCTCATGGCTAAGGGGCTATCTACTGATTACTATCTTTGAGTCTGGCTCCATCCCTCACGCAACCAACTGTAACTGTGGTGGTGGATCGTGTGTTAGTAACTATGGCAACTGTGCTAAGAAGCCTCACTCAGAATGGGTAGCAGACACCTTGATGCTTTCCCAAAGCAGTCAGTGAAACTGCCAGGCATCCTATATAGCCTGTCCATTTCCAACATGTAACTTAACCAAAAGGAGATTTCCTGGAGGAAATGACAATAGAGCAGACTCTTGAAGAATGTTGAGTTAATTAAAGAGGGAAGAGAATACCAGGCAGAGGTTACAGCTTGAATAAAGACATAGACATATGAAACACCAGGCCATTTGATTAAATTACCAGCCTAAGTCAATTCAGTATAACTAGAACAAGTGTTGACACAAAGGAGTATAAGGAGCATAGAAACCAGTTCCTAAAAGACCCTATTTGCCAAGTTAAAGCGCTTGGGCTTTTGATAAAAGGAAACCACTGAAATGCTTTGAACAGGTTTCTTCTAGTTCAAGTGTAAAAGACTGACTTAAAGGGGTCAGGACTAGCAGCATATTAACTACTTAAGAAGTTATCACATAGTCCATGCAAGACATGTGAGTGATGAACAGTGGTAATAGAGAGGGAGAACAAGATGCAGATTTGAGGAACAGTTGTAAGGTATAACATGCAAAACTTGATCCTTGAATTATATAGAGAGTAAGTATCAGGAACAAGTTCAGCATAACCCTAAGGTTTCTAGCATGGACAATGTTGAATGGTAGTGCCTTTCATTGACGTTCAAGAACATACGACAAACAGCATTTGGGGGTCGGGGAAAGTACTAAGTTCAGTTTTGGGCATTTTGAGTTTGACATACCCCAAGTACCATCACTTGGCTATGTGTATCTATGCTCAAGTATGACTTCAAATAAAGCTTCCCTGACCCTGATCAGGTCACTCCTCCAACTACTGGGTACAGGTTTTCTAGTACTCTATACTTTTCTATTGGGCTAATCACAACTTCAGGTAAATAACTAATTGTGGGATTAGGTTTTAAATGCATTCTTTAGAAAGACAGGTGCTGTTTCCTTCTCTGGCATAGGCCAGAGACCTCTCCACACCAGGAACTTCCTAAATATGAAAACCTAGGTGCCTCTTCTCAGTAACCTAAGAGATCTTGCTGTCCCTATCTTCCATATTTAGAGCTGGAGGTTCTGAGAAATAAAGTTCATGCATTGAGTGAGCATAAGTTGCTGGATTTGGCAAATAAAAATATAAAACACTCAATACAATTTGAATTTCAGATAAATGGCATATACATAAAATGACAATATACACAAATAATAAACATATTGTATGGGGCATACTTCTTCAACCCTAAATGAGTAGCATTTAACTCAAAATGATGAGTCCTGGAAGTCCAACTCTCTATTCTCTTCCACTAAGAGGAAACACTATGCTGAAAGTATTGGTGGAGTTTATACCAATCCTAATCCTTTTCCTGTTTAATAAATGTATCGTTTCATTCTATGTTGTTTTGTTTTAAAATTCTTTATGGAGTGTAGTGAATGATTCCAAAATTTTATTAGAGTTGTTCTGTGAACCCTACCTCCAAATATAAAGGTAAAAGAAAACTACTTGGCCTTTTTCATGGTAATGAGTTAGAGGATGCTCCCTGGGTAGAAACACTCCCCACCCACTTCTGTGGTATTTTGATCCACTCGGGAGCTGTGGTCCCTATCAAATGACTACCTACGTCAAAGACAATGCTTTATAGTTTGCCAGTTTCCTCACAGACTTTCTGAATAGTTCTGGAAACAAGATAACAATGTGGTTCTAGCAATTTTCCTGACTGATCTTTAGGGCTGTCCTGTGTGGTTAATTTGATCTGTGGAGCTGCTGCGTTATGGGTAATTTTGAAAGATAGGGTTTGCTTAGCTGCGTGTCTTCCCCAGGTGATAACATTTAGGCATTGTTTCATAGAGGGACAGTGCAGGGTTTTGCTTAGGGGACTTACGGGGCCCACCCCCCGCCACCCCCCTCGTTCACTTTCTCTCTCTCCTTCTCTTTCTTTTTCTCGGTCTCCTCTCTGGTATTTATATGAGAGATGCAATTAAGTTTTTTTTTTTACTAGAATGTTAATAATAATTATCTCTAAATGGTGTGATTTGGGCATAATTTTTAATTCTCCTTTATATCTTTCTATATATGTATTTAATTTTTGATGTTACTATCTTAAGTACCATAGTATTACCTATATAATAGCAACAATAAAGAGTTGTTTTCTTTGGGGGAGAAAACCAATTTCAGCCTTCCCTTTAGGGTCCACACTGTCCCCATATCTGATACTCTTCTGTTTCTTCTTCCTATTATCCACTTGCAAGAGAAAAATTTAAAAAAAGATAAAGAAAAAAGAAAAGATCTTTTAAAAGCCCCCTCAATATAAAGGCAAAAATAACCAAAACAAACAGTTCTTTAAAAAGCAAATTAAAATAGTTGTCAAAAACATCACAAAACGCCAAATTTGGATTTATATTTAGTTTAGATTATAAGCAATGAAAACAGTGAAACATATTACTAGCTCAGGAATTGATATACAGACTCTTTGCAAGGGAAATTTGCATGCAAATATTCCCAAAGGTTGGCATCTCTGTGTGGCAGAAAACTTTAGGACAGAGAGTAGCCTGAGCCTCGGAATGAATACATATTACCATGGCTTCATTAGGCAGGTTATTGGGTTGTTTCTCACTCAACAACACATGCCTCTTATCCAGATGGATTTCTCCTCCCTGGAGTTCCCAGGAAGCTGTTATCATTTGTAAAGATGCTTGTCAAATCTTTTTTTAAACATTTTTATCTATAGAAAACAAATGGAATGCAGACCTGGTAGAGTTCCAGGAGCAAATATTCAAGCTTCAACTCTATTTTAAACTTCATGTCCTCAGCCCAGATTGTGATAAGAATCAAGCCAAGGAAACAGTCAAGGGACCCCAGTATGGGATAAGAGTCAAATCAAGGAAACAATATTTCTCTTACTGTGCTCTTACCTGCTTTGCAGAAGTTTTTGCTTCCTCAAAATCCTGCCAGCTAATTCTGAAAGGGTGGTAACTTATTTCTGCCAGCTAACTCCCTCTCTTTACTCCTGCCTGGTGCTTTCTTTTCCTGCTCTCTTCTCTGGCTTACATGTGTCCCACAGCTGTCAATATTATTGAGGCCCTATTGCTTCTAACAAAGCATCTTATGCCAGGCAAAACTTTGTCTCCACCCCTGATTTTCCTCTGCAAAGCATTACTTTGGGCTTTTTAAGGTCTACAATGCTTAGTGAAACAGCTCTTTAGTTTTTATTCACACTTTATTCCAGCCTCTTACACCTTGGACACAGGAATTAGGTGCACAGTGGTTTGATGGAGAGATGATCTGAGTGGCAAATATTTTGCTCTACTCAAAAACTTCTCCCATCTCTACCCCCACCCCCAAAGCTTTGTGCTTGAACCAGACTTGAAGATGTGGATGCTTGTGTATCTTTGGATGAATTCTTTGTATCCCAGAAGGCTCTTCAGTGCTTTAGGCAAATAAACCCACTGTGGGCCACTCTGCTGGCCTTCCATATATGAATTCCAAGATGAATGAGGCATATTGTATCAAACTTAGAAACTCCCGCTTTACTCTCCATGAATTTAAATTTGGGGGTCCAGGTATAATGAGGTACTTAGGAGAGAAAAGGAGGAACTTTAGCCACATTTGAAGCTGCCAGACTTCCCTGTATAGGTGGGCACAGTGGGTCTTTTGTACAAAGTAGTCATTTGAGTGACCACAAACAGTTATGAAAATAAAAGGCAGAAGACTAGGAGAGCATCTTAAAGGGGCCTGACCATGAAATCTCTCTCAAGTCCCCTTGATATGCAGTTGGTTGCTGGAGAACGGTTGGGTAAGTCTGCGTAGATGCAAGGCAATCCCCTGGGAGAAATGGAGTAGCTCAGTGTCACTAACTCCATGGACTGGGGTGTTTCTGACTGAGGTCTTCCTGCATTTTGAAAGGATAACAGGTTCCAGAGGAGTACACACTCTAAGGGAAGAGGAACCTGGTCTGATGGATTCCTGGGGCAAGAAGGAAGTCTGTAGTACATGTGGCTGAGGCTGGAAGGTCTTCCCAGTGAGCCCCTCTGACCCAGTGCTCAGCCTTTGAAGCCCACTGGGCTGGCTTTCTACTTAAAGCCCAGCATGGCAGCACCATGGCCTGGGCAGGGCTCTGGACTGCAAGACACCAATCCAACAGGAGACAGGGTCCGTGGGCCCGTGTGGGGCCTGTGGCAATACCAAAGCCTGGGCTGGGAATCCAGATGGACCTTTTTGAACCGAGGAAGCCCTGATTTTCTTGGCAATTCACGAGCATGGGTTTAATGGGGGAAATGGAAAGAGATCATGGTTGAGAACCTGGGTGTCCTGATATTAATAATAAGGGCAGGTAAGGCTCAAACAATTGCGGTGTGACTGCTTTTGGAGCCCCAAATTGATGCAACCAGTCATATTGGTTACACGTGCAGAGAGAAAAGGCCCACTAGCCTTTGGTTTGTTTTAAGATTATTGTCCACAATAATTTAAGGCTCAAATGAGGTTGCAGATTCATACTTTTAATTTTAATTCCTAAAATATTAAATAATGCTAGGTTTAAAAAGTAAGGTTTTATGTTATTGGCTGTCCTACCCTGGTCTCTTTATGAGCTGGAACCATCCACACAGATTTTTCAGATTAATCCAAATTTTCTCCTCTTTGCCTAGTGCCACTCATGAGTTCTTGCACTGTGACTTCTGGTTGTTTGATCTGAGTCTGCCTCCAGACCTCAGTTCTCCCTGTTTGCCCAGCCCTTCTAGATTGACCCACTATCTGTTCTGGACTAAATTTTGGGGCCAGGCAGAGATACTCTTCTTCCAATCAGGCCTGAGATATGTTTGCCTTTCTCCTGCCCTCAACTCCTGCTCCCTGACTGGCCTTCTAGTAAGTGGAGGTGATTCCCAGAGCACTGGGAATCAGGAGGCAGAGAGTTCATGTGGCTGCCATGAATCTCTGTGATCTTGGGCTAGGTTTCATGAACGATTTCAAACTGTCTCTTCATCTGTGAAATGTGGGAATTGAGCTTGATGAACTCCCCATGCATTATGAAGAAATAACTTTTTTTTTTTTTTGGCGATGATAGTGTCTGTAATCATTTGGAGATGCATACATACAGAAAAACAAAAACCATTTCCCTTCAAATCAAATGTTCATTTTGCCCTGGAGTATTCATAGTGCGATAGTGCGTTTACAGCTCTCAGTTTTTGACAGAATCATGGTGATGTGAAATTTAAAAATTTAAACACTTAAAAAAAATGGGAAACTTTAATGAGTTACAAAGCGTTGTATCAAACATTGGTGCGTATTTCCCCTTCTGAAGAGGGAAAGATGAAGGTTGATTAGAGAGTTGATACAATGGAAAGAATGCTGAAATCCTGGCATTCTTTTTACCTTAAAAGTCTGGAGTTTTTATTCACATCAACCAGATAATGTAAGCAAAAGCAATGGAGAAACTTGCCCGGGACTAGGTCTTCCCACCTTTATTCAAATTACCGTGTTTATTACTTTCCATATCTTAACAAGGGGAAAACTGAAAGTAAGGGAGGTGTGTGTATCAGTGACCTCAGTCATACCTTCCATCACTGAAAATGAGAATGAGCAAGCAATTAGTTTTTCCACATTGAGAAATAAAAAAGCTCAATTTTTAATGGCATTAAGATCGAAAGCAATCAACAAAGGCAAGGAAATTCACTGGGGAGGAAATGAAATTCCTTCTTATATCATAAACCTGAGAAAACATAGTCTAATGATTCGATCATATCAGGAATCCCCTGCCCATACTCAAAAACAATCTCTTTTCCTGTAACAGATCTTTTTAGTCATGCAAGGTTATGTCTCATTCGCACAATCATGAAGAGATTTTTAAAATCAAATCCCTAAGAGTCTTATTAAGTTAAGGCTGTTCACATATTTCTTTAAGGCTCTTTAGACAAGAATTATCAAACTGCAAAACTTTCCAAGATTTCAAACCTGAAAAGACTTGTGTACAGGTTCAACTTTTTTTTGTTGTTTTGGTAAGTTAGTGAAGACAGGCCTACTCTTTATCTTTAGTGAAATCACAATGAGTAAACTGAAAGGAAGATTGGGTTGGGGTTTATGCAAACAGTTTCTTCCTTTCTACCCCTCTACAATGCTTTGTCTGCAGAGAGATTTATTTTTGCATTTCTTTATACAAGTTCTTCATATCCAGACCACTGCTATTCTATCCTGAGCAATTTTAGCATTTAAGCATTTAAGTTTTAAATTGAATGGACATGGTCAAATTTACTTAGGATCAGCCTGTAAAGAGTGAAGTCTCTAATCTGAAAAAAACAAGTTTCCAGTGGTTCAAACTGATGTGAAAAGGAATCATTTGGAGCTCTGTGGCCATAACTATCAAGGAACATTTTTTTGGCACGTATTTATATATAAAGCTAAAAAGTGAATAGTGTGGGCACAGTTCTGACCCCAAGAGGCACAGTTGATCACAACAGTGACACTAAGGACTACCACTCAGCAGGTATTTACCACGCGCCAGGCATTTATAGTTTCCTTTGCTCCCTAGAGCAACCCTAGTGATATGATATTTTGACCGTCCTACCAAGAAGGAAACCACGTTTAAGAAACATTAAGCAACTTGTCCAAAGTTGCACAGCATATATTATACTTCTTTCTGAAAAGCACACTACCGTACTGTATATTGAGCATACAGGATGCAGACACCTTGTTCCCCACCTGTTTACATGACTTTAAATACATGGGCAAAAGAGGTCCTTCAGTGGAGGAGGAAATGGAAAAAATAATAGGATCTGTTCTCCAGGTGGCCCAATATACTAGTCCCCTGAATAATCTTCTAGAGCAGGGGTTCTTAACAAGGGGTTCGTGAGTTTGAATTGAAATTCAAAAAAACAAAAGCAAAAACATTCTTGTGGGGATGTGTTGGTGCAGGTGTGAGATGTTTATTAAATAATACCCAGTTTAATGTGGACTTTGAAAAGGATCATGGTTTTCACCTGACTGGCAAAGAGGTTCATGGAACAAAAAGGTTAAGAACCCCTGCTCTAGAGAGAGAGAAGGAGGAAGCAGAAACTAAAGGAAACAAAATATCTATATAATTATTGAGGGAGAGGGTTGACAAAAGAAAAATATCCTAGTTAAAAATCCAAACAAAACAGAAATATATAGAATCATCCTACAAAGAAGGTTACTGTTAATGCTTTGTATATATTTTTGAAAATATTCTCCACATATAAAAATATTTAAGTATTTTTAAATGTGATCCAAATATACACACATATATTTTGCCTAATATGCTATAAGAAGTTATAATAGGCTTCTTTCCAATCAATACCTCAATTCTTTTAGCAACTTCTTAGTATTTCATTGTATGACTAAACCATAGTTTAGTTATCTCTTTTTTCTCTTCTTTTGGACACTTAGATTTGTTTACAATTTTCATTATTGCAAATATTCTCCAACAAATATTTTTGTGCAAAGGAAAGGCATATTTAAAATTGTAATGGCTATTGTCAAATACGTTTTGAAAAGATTAGATCATTTTACAATTCCACCATCAGTGTAAGAGAGTGTTTCCCCATAGCTTCATCAATACAGGCTATTATTAATCATTTCAAGTTTTACCAATATTATGGGTGAAAAATCGTATCTCACTTTGATTGAAATGTCTTTCCTTGTCAGTGAATTAAAGCATTTTTTCACATTTTTATTGACCACTTGTGTTTTTCTTCTGTAAATTCTTGATTCTATATTTATTTTTCTATTGGGGTTTTAATTTTTGTTTTAATTGACTGATTAATTTCTTGTATATTAGGAATAGTTTAACATTTTTCTGCTATGCATATTGCACATAGTTTTTCCTAGTTTGTGCTTTGAATTCTCCTCCTCCTCCTCCTCCTCCTCCTCTTCCTTCTCCTTTCTGTCTCTTACTATACAGGTATTTTAAATTTTACACCAAAGAATTTTTATGGCTTTTGGATTTCTATTTTGAAGAGAACTTTCACATTGCCAAGAGTATGCAAATATCTATTCATGTTTTCTTCTAGAACTTACATGATTTTTTTACATTCAAATATTTGATCTAACTTGAATTAATTGAAAAGAAGCTAGGAATCCAGTAATTATGTGAAATCATTTGCTTTTTTTTATTAGAAAAGTTTTGGGTTTTCAGAAAAATCGTGCATGAAATAACTGGGTTCCCTATATCACCCTATTATTTTTTTTTTAATTTTTTTTATTGACTTTGTAATAATATTACATTAAAAATATATATGTGAGGTCCCATTCAACCCCATCCCCCCACCCCCCCTCTCCCCCCCCCAACAACGCTCGTTCCCATCATCATGACACATCCATTGGATTTGGTAAGTACATCTTTGGGCACCTCTGCACCTCATATACATTGGTTCACATCATAGCCCATACTCTCCTCCATTCCATCCAGTGGGCCCTGTGAGGATTTACAATGTCCGGTGATTGCCTCTGAAGTACCATCCAGGGCAGCTCCATGTCCCAAAGACGCCTCCACCTCTCATCTCTTCCTGCCTTTCCCCATACCCTTCGTCCACTATGTCCACTTTTCCCATTCCAATGCCACCTCTTCTATGTGGACATTGGATTGGTTGTGTCCATTGCACCTCTATGTCAAGAGGAGGGTCAGATTCCACCTGGATGCTGGATGCAATCCTCCCATTTTCAGTTGTAATCACTCTAGGCTCCATGGTGTGGTGGTTGTCCTTCTTCAACTCCATCTTAGCTGAGTGTGGTAAGTCCAATAAATCAGATTGTAGGTGCTGGAGTCTGTTGAGGCTCAGGATCTGGCTATCACATTGTCAGTCCAGAGATTCAAATCCCCTAAATATATCTTAAACCCCAACATTAACTGCACCTCCAGCACATTGGCATGAAGGTCTTATGAAGGGAGATCCCATCTGAGTCCAGATTCATCACACATAAACACCATTTCCAAAGAGGGGCCATCTGCCCTGGTAGTTAACCCCATCGGCCATGACCATAACTCCCATGGGTCTCTTTAGCCCTCAAAGGAACCAATATCTGGGGGTTGTATCTGCTTTATCTGTCTCTCTGACTCTGCTCAGTTGTGCATGAGGGCAAACCTTCTGCCAGCCTCCAGACTCTTTTTTAGAAACTCGTAGCCATATAAACTCATTTCTCCTTTCCATTTCCCCCTTACTTTAGGTCAAACAGCATTTTAAAGTCATGGTATTTTATGTAGACATGGATATTCTGCTGATCCGCATTGAACCTTCCGTATAAGGTCATTTTCCAGTTGCATCATCAGTTGGTAGTTGATAGTGGTCCCTCGTTGCCAGGGAGGCTCATCCCCGGGTGTCATGTCCCACGCTGGGGGGAAGGCATTGCATTTACATGCTGAGTTTGGCTTCGAGACTGGCCACATTTGAGTAACATGAAGGCTGACAGGAGGAAATTCCCAGGCACAAAGTTGTTCTAGGCCTTGTTCTTATTTTGGGTTTATCAGCTCACAAGCATAGTCATTAGCATCAGGGGCTCACTGTTGAACCCTCACTCCCTCCCGGTCCCCGCCACTGTACCTGGGAGACTGTCGCTGCTCCCCTAGGGACCACGACAGAGCACCACTGGCCAGGAACCCAGTACCCCCCCTACTGTGGTTTTTAATTGTTGCCACTATGAGTATATCCAAACATTACCATGCACCCTGGACATATGTTCTGTACAGCTCCCTGTCAGCCATATATCACCTGTCATTGGTACCCCATACCAGTATCCCTCCATTGCCATTGTTGAAACACTCTGTGATCCAGAACTCCCCGAAATTTGAAGCCCAATATAATTTCATGGTCCCTTACTAGGGAATGGCATATAGCGATGAGTTTAAAGGATAGATAAAGAACTTGGATAAAGTTAGATAAAGAACTTAGATAAAGAATGTTGACTTGAAAAAATTCCACATCCTATCTTTTTCTTTCCCCCCCCCCCTAATTATTCAGCTTTTCTTCACAGGAGTCCTAGACCACAGCAATGTATATATATAATATACAGCACTCCCACACATCCACCAGAAAACCTTTTCCCTTCCACAGTGATACTCTTACGCCCTATTCATATCATATTTACTTAAAGTGATGTACAGAGTCTGAGACATTAGCTTTCTAACAAGGTGACATCTATGCTTACATTGTGGTGCATACTTTAGGATACACAGTTCTTTACATTTTTAGTTATCCTATGTTTTACATTATGGTTTACATTATCAGTCTGTCATCTCCTATATGTTATAGTGTAATATTACATGTTTTATATCCATCCTTGTGTACTCTCAAGAAACTCCTCTGTTACCCCCCATTTACTTTGGTTCCACACATTTAACGTCCATTTTCCCTTCCACCTTGGTGTCCTCAGTGATAGCCAACCTCCGTTTCCTGAGGAGCCACTTCCAGAGATAGATGGAATAGTGTTCAGGTCCTAACTTACTCAACTGCCCCAATGCCCTGGGAGCCACCCTTTCTCTCGAGGGATACAGTTCCCTCTATTTAATGGCATTAGTCCTCCCCAGGATGTGGGTCCACCCCCACTCTCACTACTTGGGTTTCTACCCCATGGTGTCACCCACTCTGGCAGAATGAGCATTTAGACATTCCCCAGGAGCCCGTCCTGCATCAGACCCTCCCCTCCGAGCATTCTAAACAGGTAACCCTCTTTATTATATTTTGATATGATTTTCTTGGCATTTTACTCTCCACCAACACCTGACCCTCTCCTGGTTCGTATGCTACCCCTCCCTCCCCCCACTTTTGGGCAACGTTACCCATCCGTCCCTCCCCAGCCACCCTCAAACCCGCAAAGCCCCAAGCAAAGGCAACCCCTTGCCCCCCTTTTATCTCTTCTTTGTGTTCATACTTACCACCATCTCGTCTTAAATTCGACCCCTGCAGACATCGGCTCATATCCTTCCTCCTCCCTCCGATTTCCTGTAAGCCTATCGTTCAGTCTCTTGCTATCTAGGGCAGCTTGTTTATTTCATATCATTGAGGTCATGTAGTATTTGTCCTTCAATGTCTGGGTTGCTTCACTCAACATAAGGTTCTCAAGATTCATCCATGTTATCACATGTGTTTGTAGTGTGTTTGTTCTTACAGCCGAGTAGTATTCCATTGTGTGTATATACCACATTTTATTGATCCACTCATCTGTTGATGGGCATTTGGGTTGATTCCAACTTTTGGCAATAGTGAACAATGCTGCTATGAACATTGGTGTACATATATCGGTTTACCACCCTATTATTAATACCTTGCCTTAGTGTGGTACATTTGTTACAATTGATGAAGGCACATTTCCTCATCTGCAGAATGACGATAATAATAGGTTTGGAGGATGACTTTTGCCTTGTCTGTCTGGAATATGAGATAAGTCATTAAATAGTTAGCTAATATTGGAGGCTTTAGGGAGTTATAGAAATTTATCGGGAAGCGGACTTGGCCCAGTGGATAGGGCGTCCGTTACCACATGGGAGGTCTGTGGTTCAAAGCCCAGGCCTCCTTGACCTGTGTGGAGCTGGCCCACATGCAGTGCTGATGCATGCAAGGAGTGCCCTGCCACGCAGGGGTGTCCCCCTCGTAGGGGAGCCCCACGCACAAGGAATGCACCCCATAAGGAGAGCCGCCCAGTGCGAAAGAAAGTGCAGCCTGCCCAGGAATGGGACTGCACACATGGAGAGCTGATGCAGCAAGATGATGCAACAACAACAACAACAAAAAGAAACACAGATTCCCGTGCCACTGACAACAACAGAAGTGGACAAAAAAAGAAGAACACACAGCAAATGGACAGAGAACAGACAACTGGGGTGGGGGGCGGTGGGGGAGGGGAGAGAAATAAACAAATCTTTAAAAAAAAAGGAAAAGTATCATTCCTGATGCCATCTGCATGGAATGTCCTAAGGTGGTTTCAGAAAGGATCTCCTTAAGTGGAGATTCTATTCAAGTCAAGTGGTGTTTTATGCATTCCCAGTTTGTATATGATTCAGCGGTGGGCTCTGTGGGAGCTACAGAAGAAGCATTAGACATAGTCTTACTATCAGTTATTTTGCAGTTTGGTTGGTAAAATGGAACCTCCTACATTTTTAAATGTCACATTTTGTGTGATCTATGTATCTTTTAAAAATAAATAAAAAATATGATAGGGCTTTGGAAATGAAAGTCATGAATAATGTGTAGCATTTGCTTGTCCTGAGAAAAGGGCATTCCAGACTTGGGAAACAGCATGAACAAAGCTATAGATCAGGGGGTGAATATGTTATAGTGTCCCACTGCAGGTGATGTAGAGAATGAGGGAAGGGAGTGGATGGAGCTGCGTGGCTGGAGCAGAGAGGATGGGACACCAATTGATGTTCATTTTTGATTCATTGATTTTCTCTGCTAATTGATTCATGATTGCTTAATGTTGCCAGGTGCTTTGATAATTCCCTTGTTCCTTTTTTGATTGTTAGGTACTTTCTCTCACTTTTTCTTTCTCAGTTTTGGGGATTTTTCATATCTTAATTTGCTATCAAGCAACAGGGGGAAAGAGAACCATTGATTTTTATTACTATTTAACATTTAGGTAAACAAAGTCACAGAATAATCAAGAATCTTGTCAAAGAATGACAAAATTAATCTCTGTTAGCAAGAGGATTGAAATATCTTATGTGCTTCTTTGGATCTTTATTACTATAGCACATTCTTTTTTAAATTTTTTTGTTTTTATTATTATTTTTTTTTAAATAGCACATTCTTAAGCATCAACTTTAGGATGCTGTGCTAATTTCCTTGCTGAGCATAGGTAGATGCAATTTTATTTCTCAAGTCCCTAAAAGAAAAAAAAGGCATCCTCTTGATACCCCAAGACCAGCTAAATGTGTTAGGTAACAGTGAAGAAGGCCAGGAGTTTGACAGAGTATCTGTCCTGATAGGAAGATTAGGCCCTCCAAAGACAATTATAAGAAAGTTTTTTTCACATGGTGAGCTGAAATCTGTCTTCCTTAGATACCAACTCAAGAGTCTAGTGTTGCCTACAGGAGGTCTAATGCTGAACCAACTCTAGTGTTTAATTCTGTGAACCCAGACAAAGCCCTGGATCCACTGTGCTGACTCCTAGGAGCCGAGAGGCTGGCCTCAGCGACTGTTTTGGTTTACACTTCTTTTCTTTCATCTTTTTAGGATAGTGCCAGGTGTTCCAAATCTCGAATGTGAATGACCTCTCTCTGCCAATGCAAACAGAAATTCTGCCATGTATTAATTTCCATGTGTTCCAAAGAGAAGGTGCACTACATTTTTGATACTTGTTATTTATTTATTTATTTTTTGGTTTGGTTTGGTTTGGTTTTATAATAAAGGAATAGTTGAGACTGATTGTTGTCCTTAACAAGCTTGACTTTGAGAAGACACCCAAGACTGGGTTGATGGTATAGGTAGCTAAGACATGACAATATATCACTTGACATATTGGTCTCTAGGCTAAGATGTTAAAGTCCCCTCATTAATTAACATACTTGTATTGGTAATACTCGAGTTACATTCCTGTGTTCATTTACAAAGGGGACCATGACAAACTCAAGTATGTTCAGAAGTGGGCAAGTAGGATGAGAAAGGATTAGGAAACCATGGAGTTGGAATTCAGGATGCACAGGAGAAGGAAGGGCAGGAGATCAGGACATCAATATCAGCTGGAGGCAGAACTGTGCAAAAATGAATCAAGATGAGGACAAAGCAGCTTTCTCTGTGAAAGGATCCTAGATATGTTCTGAATTTCTCCAGCAAGAGAACTCAGATTGGAAAAACAGATTTTAGCTCATCATAAAGGATTTATATAGTTGTCTAAAATTAAAATAAATCTTGTTAATAACTAAGCTTTCTGTTGCAACATGTGCTCAGGCAAGGCTGATAACCCATCTTTAAGAACATAGTGTGAAGATTCTAATATATAGTGACTTGTACATAATAAGCACACGAGTCATGTAAATAAATAAGTGTATTCCTGAGTGATAGGTTAGACCAAGTGACCACAGGAAGTCTAGAAGAATGTTAATACTCTGATTTGTTAGGATCTGCTTGGCAGTAATCATTCTGTAATGTGAAAACAACCTGGTTCCTTGCCTTAGACATACTGTCACTGAATAGATAAAGAAAATAGTTGAAACAATGAGGATGTAGGTAGAGAAGATTAACCTGACCAATGCATACTGGATAAACTAAACCTGTAGTTCTCCAGCTTGGCTATACATCCCTACACACATACACCAAAATATCTACGGTAAACCACTAAGAGAAATGTGCAAAGCCTACCTTCCCTGAGCATTGATTTTACCTGAAGATTTTGGGGGTGGGGGGAAGGTAATTTAGCTTACAAGTAACTTAAAACTTTTTTTCAAAGTATGCAAACAAGCTTTAATATCGGTTAGATATTTTGGAAGGCAAATAACATATAAAATACAATACCTAATTTTTTCATGATCCCACTATAAATGTCTTTTGCTATTAAGATAAATCACTAATCCCCTCCACTGATATGAGTAGCAAAAATTTCCAGCTTCATTCCACTGTAGTCAGAGAAATTATTTGGTATGATTTCAATCTTTCTGAATTCATTGAGACTTTCTCTGTGGCCTAACATGTGGTCTCTCTTGGAGAATGATCCATGTGCATTTGAAAAGAATGTGTATACCAATGTATTTGGGTGTAATGTTCTGTATATATCTATTAAATCCAGATCCTCTAATTAATTACTCAAAGTCTTTGTTTCTTTATTGATTTTCTATTAAGATATTCTGTCTAATGGTGATAATTGTGTATTAAAGTCCCCCACTATAATTATAGAGACATCTATGCCTTCACTTAGTTTTTCCAGTTTTGCCTCACATATTTGGAGGCACCCTTGTTAGGTGCATAAATAT